>NC_092041.1:47033949-47333949 GCF_003086295.3 Arachis hypogaea | reverse complement strand
TAAACGCCAGTCTGGTGCCCTATCCCGGCGTTTAAACACCTAGAAAGATGCCAAATTGGGCATTTAAACGCCCAGTTCGCTACCCTTACTGGCGTTTAAACGCGCGTAAGTCCTTCCTCCAGGGTGTGCTATTTTCAATGCTGATGAGCGGATAATTTATACGCTTTTTGGCATTGTTTTTAGTATGTTTTTAGTATGTTTTAGTTAGTTTTTATTATATTTTTATTAGTTTTTAGTTAAAATTCACTTTTTTAGACTTTACTATGAGTTTGTGTATTTTTCTGTGATTTCAGGTATTTTATGGCTGAAATTGAGGGACCTGAGCAAAAATCTGATTCAGAGGCTGAAAAGGACTGCAGATGCTGTTGTATTCTGACCTCGCTACACTCGAAGTGGCTTTTCTGGAGCTACTGATACTCAATTGGCGCGCTCTCAACTGCGTTGAAAAGTAGACATCCTGGGCTTTCCAGCAATGTATAATAGTTCATACTTTGCTCGAGATTTGATGGCCCAAACAGGCGTTCCAAGTCAGCTCAAGAATTCTGGCGTAAAACGCCGGAACTGGCACAAGAATGGGAGTTAAACGCCCAAACTGGCACAAAAACTGGCGTTTAACACCAAGAAGAGTCTCTACACGAAAATGCTTCAATGCTCAGCCCAAGCACACACCAAGTGGGCCCGGAAGTGGATTTTTATGTCATTTACTCATTTCTGTAAACCGTAGCTACTAGTTCTCTATAAGTAGGACCTTTTGCTATTGTATTTACATCTTTTGATCACTTTAGATCCTTAGACCATCTTTGGATGTCTAGTTCTTAGATTATTGGGGGCTGGCCTCTTGGCCATGCCTAGACCTTGTTCTTATGTATTTTCAACGGTGAAGTTTCTACACACCATAGATTAAGGTGTGGAGCTCTGCTGTACCTCGAGTATTAATGCAGTTACTATTGTTCTTCTAATCAATTCGGCTTATTCTTGTTCTAAGATATCACTTGTTCCTCAACTTGATGAATGTGATGATCCGTGACACTCATCATCATTCTCACCTATGAACGTGTGCCTGACAACCACCTCCGTTCTACCTTAGATTGAGTGGATATCTCTTGGATCCCTTAATCGGAATCTTCATGGTATAAGCTAGAATTGATGGCGGCATTCAAGAGAATCCGGAAGGTCTAAACCTTGTCTATGGTATTCTGGGTAGGATTCGAGGATTGAATGACTGTGACGAGCTTCAAACTCGCGATTGTGGGGCGTTAGTGACAGACGCAAAAGAATTACTAGATTCTATTCCGACATGATCGAGAACCGACAGCTGAATAGCCGTGCTGTGACAGAGCGCGTTGGACATTTTCACTGAGAGGACGGGACTGTAGCCATTGACATTGGTGATACCCAATATACATCTTGCCATAGAAAGGAGTAAGAAGGATTGGATGAAGACAGTAGGAAAGCAGAGAGACGAAAGGGGCAAAGCATCCCCATACGCTTATCTGAAATTCTCACCAATGAATTGCATAAGTATCTCTATCTTTATTTTATGCTTTATTCATAAATCATTCATAACCATTTGAATCTGCCTGACTGAGATTTGCAAGATGACCATAGCTTGCTTCATACCAACAATCTCCTTGGGATCGACCCTTACTCGCGTAAGGTTTATTACTTGGACGACCCAGTGCACTTGCTGGTTAGTTGTGCGAAATTGTGATAAAGAGTTGAGATTGCAATTGAGCGTACCATGTTGATGGTGCCATTGATGATCACAATTTCGTGCACCAAATGCTATTTTTGATTTTTTCTTAATTTTTGTAATTGTCTTTGTGACTTCACATGATCATCAACCTAAAAGGAAACAAAATAATATAGATAAAATTAAAATAAAATTGGGTTGCCTCCCAATAAGCGCTTCTTTAATGTCAATAGCTTGATAGTGAGCTCTTAGGGAGCCTCACAGATGATCAGAGTATGGTTGAGATCTCTCAACACCAAACTTAGAGTTTGGTTGTGGCCTCCCAACACTAAACATAGAGTTTGAATGTGGGGGCTCTGTTTGACTCTGTATTGGGAGAAGCTCTTCATGCTTACTCTCCATGGTTACAGATGGAGAACCTTGAGTCTTTACTACAAGGCATTCTTCATTCACATGAAGGATCAACTCTCCTCTGTCAACATCAATTACAGCTCTTGCTGTGGCTAGGAAGGGTCTTCCAAGGATGATGGATTCATCCTCATCCCTCCTAGTGTCTAGGATTATAAAATTAGCAGGGAAGTAAAGGCCTTCAACCATCACTAGCACGTCCTCTACTAGTCCATAAGCCTTTTTTATAGATTTATCTGTCATCTCCAATGAGAATTTGACAGCCTGTACCTCATAGATTCCCAATCTCTCCATTACAGAGAGGGGCATCATGTTTATCCCTGACCTTAGGTCACACAAAGCTTTTTCAAAAGTCATGGTGCCTATGGTACAGGGTATTAAGAATTTACCAGGGTCCTGTTTCTTTTGAGGTAAATTTTGCTGAACCAATGTATTCAGTTCATTGGTGAGCAAGGGAGGCACTTCTTCCCAAGTCTTATTACCAAACAGCTTGGCATTCAGCTTCATGGTTGCTCCTAAATATTGGGTAACTTGCCCTTCAACAATGTCTTCATCCTCTTCAGAAGATGAATAGTCATCAGAGCTCATGAATGGTAAAAGGAGGTCCAAGGGAATCTCTATGGTCTCTGTGTGAGCCTCAGATTCCTTTGGTTCCTCATTAGGGGATTCCATACTGACCATTGGACATCCTCTAAGGTCTTCCTCATTGGGATTCACATCCTCCTCCTCCTCTAAGGTTTTGACCATATTGATTATATCAATGGCCTTGCACTCTCCTTTGGGATTCTCTTCTGTATTGCTTGGGAGAGTGCTAGGAGGAGTTTCAGTAACCCTTTTACTCAGCTGGCCCACTTGTGCCTTCAAATTTCTAATGGAGGATCTTGTTTCAGTCGTGAAACTAAGAGTGGCCTTAGATAGATCAGAGTCTATGTTAGCTAAGCTAGAAGGATTCTGCTCAGAATGCTCTGTCTGTTGATGAGATGATGATGGGAAAGGTTTGCTATTACTAAACCTGTTTCTTCCACCATTGTTATTATTGAAGAATTATAGCTGTTGCCAAAGGATTCACCCATGTAATTCACCTCTACCATTGCAGGATTTTCAAGATCATAAGCTTCTTCTTCAGAAGATGCTTCTTTAGTACTGTTGGATGCGTTTTACAATCCATTCAGACTCTGAGAGATCATATTGACTTGTTGGGTCAATATTTTCTTCTGAGCTAGTATGGCATTCAGAGCATCAATTTCAAGAACTCCTCTCTTTTGAGGCGTCCTTTTACTCACAGGATTCCTCTCAGAGGTATACATGAACTGGTTATTTGCAACCATTTCAATAAGTTCCTGAGCTTCTGTAGGCATTTTCTTTAGGTGAATGGATCCAGCTGCAGAGTGGTCTAGTGACATCTTGTAAAATTCAGACAGACCATCATAGAATATATCTAATGTGGTCCATTCTGAAAGCATGTCAGAAGGACACTTTTTGGTCAGCTGCTTGTATCTTTCCCAAGCTTCATAGAGGGACTCACCATCTTTTTGTCTGAAGGTCTGAACATCCACTCTAAGCTTGCTCAGCTTTTGAGGAGGAAAGAACTTGGCTAAGAAAGCCGTGACCAACTTATCCCAAGAGTCCAGACTATCTCTAATTTATGAGTCCAACCATGTTCTAGCTCTGTCTATTATAGAAAAAGGGAAAAGCATAAGCTTGTAGACTTTAGGATCAACTCCATTATTCTTAACAGTATCACAGATCTACAAGAATTCAGTTAAGAACTGATAAGGGTCTTCTGATGGAAGTCTATGGAACTCGCAGTTCTATTGCAGTAGAGAAACTAATTAAGGCTTTAGCTCAAAATTGTTTGCTCATATGGCAGGGATTGAGATGCTTATTCCATAGAAGTTGGAAGTTGGTGTGGTAAAATCACCAAGCATCTTCCTTGCATTGTTGTTTGGTTCGGCCATAATTGTTTCTTTTGCTGCTTCCTTTTCGAAAATTTCAGTGAGGTCCTCTTCAAAGTTTTATGCTTTAGCTGCTCTTAGCTTCCTCTCCAGAGTCCTTTCAGGTTCAGGATCAGCTTCAACAAGTATGTCTTTATCTTTGTTCCTGCTCATATGAAAGAGAAGAAAACAAAGAAAATATGGAATCCTCTATGTCATAGTATAGAGATTCCTTGAGGTTTCAGAGGAAAACAAGGGTGGAAGGATGAGGTAGGTAAGGAAGAATTCAAACACACAAAGAGAGATGGAGTTTGAATTGACAATGGAAGAGGAATGTTAGTGTTTAAATAGAAAAAGATAAGAGAGGAGGGAGAATTTTCAAAAAAAAGGAATAAAATTTAAAATAAATTTTTGAAAAATTGTTTGTGGTTTTGAAAAAGATAGGGAATAAAGTTGAAAAAGATAAGAAGTTATAAAAAGATTTTGAAATTAGAATAAAAAATATGTGATTTGAAAAAGATATGATTTAAAAAGATATGGTTGAAAAGATAAAATTAACAAGATTTGATTTTTAAAAAGTTAATGACTTGATTAACAAGAAACTAAAAGATTTGATTCTAAATTTCAAATATTGAATCTCTCTTAACAAGAAAGTAACAAACTTGAAAATTTTGAATCAAGATTTTTGAAAATATGAGGAAAAGATTTGATTTTTGAAAAAGATATGTTTGAAAAGATATGATTTTGAAAAAGATATGATTGAAAATATTTGATTTGAAAAAGATTTGATTTTGAAAAAAAATATGAAGATTTAAAAAAGATTTGATTTGAAAAAAAAATTTCTCTCCTTGTGTATCCTGGCGTTAAACGCACAGGAGCTGCAAGTTTTGGGCGTTTAACGCCCAATTGCTGCATGGTTTGGGCGTTTAAACGCCCAGCCAGGTACCCTGGTTGGCATTTAAACGCCAGTTTTCCTTCTTCACTGGGCATTTTGAACACCCAGCTTTTTCTCTATAATTCAACTACTTTATGTTCTTGGATCTTTATTTTGCTAAATCCTTTATTCAAGAAGATATGTTTTCAATTTTGAAAAACAACAAAATGAGTCAAAACATATAATTCTTGGATCAAAACACAAGATATATGCAAGAACATTATGAACGTCAAGATGAACACCAAGAACAATCTTGAAGATCAAGATGAACATCAAGAACTCAGTTTTCTTAATGAAAGAAAACATCGAGGACACCAAACTTAGAACTTTCTCATGTTTGGGCTATATGAATTCAAGAATGAATATGTAGAACATCATGCAGTGCAAATCAATGAATCATGAAGATCAAACAAAGCAATTCATCAAGAACAACTTGAAGATCATCAAGAACACAATGCATGTGTTTCGAAAATTGCAAGACAATTAAAATCATGCAATTGACACCAAACTTAAAATTTGGCCCTAGATTCAAACAAGAACCCTGAAATATTTTTGAGTTTTTATGAATTTATGAATTTTTTTGGGTTTTTCGAAAATTGTTTTGGAAAAAATGAAAAAGAAGAAAATTTTTTTGAAAGATTTTTCAAAACTTTTTGAAAATAAAATAAAGGTTGAAACAAAAAGAAAATTACCAAATCTGAGCAACAAGATGAACCGTCAGTTGTCCAAACTCGAACAATCCCCAGCAACGGCGCCAAAAACTTGGTGCACAAAATTGTGATACACAATGGAAACAAGATATTGGTACGCACAATTGTAATCACGACTCTTTTACACAACTTCGCACAACTAACCAGCAAGTGCACTGGGTTGTCCAAGTAATAAACCTTACATGAGTAAGGGTCGATCCCACGGAGATTGTCGACTTGAAGCAAGCTATGGTCACCTTGTAAATCTCAGTCAGGCGGATTCAAATGGGTTATGGAGTTTTCATAATTAAAAGATAAATAAACAGAAAATAAAGATAGAGATACTTATGTAAATCATTGGTGGGAATTTCAGATAAGCGTAAGGAGATGCTTCATCCCTTCTGAATCTCTGCTTTCCTACTGCATTCATCCAATCCTTCATACTCCTTTCTATGGCAAGCTGTATGTTGGGCATCACCGTTGTCAATGGCTAATTCCTGTCCTCTCAGTAAAAATGGTCCAAATATGCTGTCACCGCACGGCTAATCATCTGTCGGTTCTCGATCATGTTGGAATAGAATCCAGTGATCCTTTTGCGTCTGTCACTACGCCCAATTCTCGCGAGTTTGAAGCTCGTCACAGTCATCCCTTCCCAGATCCTACTCGGAATACCACAGACAAGGTTTAGACTTTCTGGATCTCAGGAATAGCTGCCAATAATTCTAGCTTATACCGCGAAGACTCTGATCTTTCGGAATGGAGGCTAAGAGATATACGCTCGATCTAAGGTAGAGTGGAAGTGGTTGTCAGGCATGCGTTCATAGGTTGAGAATAGTGATGAGTGTCACGGATCATCACATTCATCATGTTGAAGTGCAAGCGAATATCTTAGAATAGGAATAAGCTTGAATTGAATAAGAAGACAATAGTACTTTGCATTAATACTCGAGGAACAGCAGAGCTCCACACCTTTAATCTATGGTGTGTAGAAACTCCACTGTTGAAAATACATAAGTGATAAAGGTTCGGGCATGGCCGAATGGCCAGGCCCAAAACGTGATCAAGAGATCAAACGATAGATGCTAAGATTACCAGATTCCAAGATGAAAATACAATAGTAAAAGGTCCTATTTACAATGAAACTAGCTACTAGGGTGTACAGAAATAGGTAAATGATGCAGAAATCCACTTCCGGGCCCACTTGGTGTGTGCTTGGGCTGAGCATTGAAGCTTTCACGTGTAGAGGTCTTCCTTGGAGTTAAACACCAGCTTTGGTGCCAGTTCGGGCATTTTACTCATAATAAAGTCCAGAAATGTGAATTTTGCTTAAAAACTAATAAAAATATACTAAAAACTAACTAAATTATATTAAAAATTATATAAAAACAATGCCAAAAAGCGTATAAATTATCCGCTCATCAGCTGCGCGTGCGCGTTGATGCCAATACTTCAAAACTCCATTTTTAATACTCCTTCCACTTATGCATGCTTCCTTTCCTCTTCTATACCATTCTTGCCCCCTATAATATCTGAAATCCCTCAACAAATAGATCACGGCATCGAATGGTAATAAAGGGAGATCAAAATATAGCTTGTTTAGAGCCTAAAAAGCATGTTTTCAACTATTAAGAAAAATTAGGAAGGAAACACAAAACTATGCATTTTATGTGAATAAGTGTGAAGGAAGTTGATGAAATCCTCTAAATTACGCTCAAAATATACCACGAAATAGTGGCGCATCAGTGTCCGATCTTCCCTCTGTCTTTTTCTTTACTTGTTTGTGCTAACCAAACTGCTGGCGGCCAAGAAGAAGGCTTCTTGGATCTCCTTCCAGGCTACCCAGGGTAAAAACGTTTTACTCTTTCCATGATCTTAAAAATTTCTACTTCAAGGTTCATGCTATGGATGATGTTCACCCCTTTTTTCTGGATGAGAATAAGGAACCCACTTTTCCCCTTTGGTGGCAAGAGAACCCTGCAGTTCTTAGGTATTCGTTAGAGAGTCTTGATGATGTAGAGAAGGCCTTTGTGGGTGTTTTAGAGGAGCATTGGGGGGAGCCTCCTCATTTGGATATGAAGAAGTTTTTAGGGGATCCAACTTTTCTCCGTTTCGAAGTAGGTAGTGCCCGACTTACTAGATTCCTACTGTCTTCATTTGTGGTTGCCATTAAGTAACTATTTTTGTGATTTTCTTTTCAGAGATGGCTTCTGACTCTGATTCGACGAAGGTCCTCTACAAGACCAAGAAGACTGTGGCTGCTCAAAACCTACAAAGAAAGACGTTGGAGGAGGGTTCTTCCTAAGATCCGCTGAAGAAACCGGATTCAGGTTCTCAGGGTCCGAGGAATGTTATCCCGACTCCTTAGGTTCATGTGGCTCCTACGACCCGCCCTTGTCAAGCTCAGGTGCTATTTCCATCCCCTCTTTGGCCAGGCCCTCTCCTAAGAGGCAAAGAACTTCTGGTGCTTATGATCTTAATGACAAGAATTTTGACGGCGTAGCTTTGGCTGAGGAGCATATCGCTTCATATGGTTTTGTCCCGACCGATGACATGTCCATCCTGAAGCATCATGAGTTCATATCCAATAACAGTGTTTGGATGGCCAACCTTAGTGCCGCGTTCTCGACGGAGTTCAAGAAATCCTCTATCAATGCTACCATTACCTTCCTTGGGATTGCAAAAACTGAATATAAGGGGGTAGAGGGTCTGAGGCTTGAGCTGGCGGCAAAAAATGTTAGACTAGAGCTTTCTTTGGAGAAGGAGAAGGCCTAGGCTTCTGCGGTGGAGGCGGCTACTAACTTAGCAGAGGAGATGGCGAAGAAAGCCAAGGAGAGTTATGCCCAGACATACGATGAGCTTCTTGAGGTTAAGGAGAAGCTACAGTCCTCCTATGATGATTATGCCGAGCTGCAGGGTCACACAGTGAATGGCATGACCACTTTGTACGAGAACATGAAAGCCCATGCCGGGGTTCTTGCTCCTAATGCCGATCTCACTTTGTTTAGCATGGATAACATTGTTGAGGATGGTAAGAATGTGCCGGCCCGTGATGATGATGAGACTCCTGCTCCAGACCCAAAGGCTAGGGCTTCTGTGGCCCCTTCTACTGAAACTACCCAACCTAAAGCCGACCCTGATGTGGAGATCTTGAATGGTCTAGAAAGTGTTGTTGGGGCAGTCCCTATTTCGGTTATTCCTCCAGCTCCTCAGGATGCTGTGACGGGAGCAAAGTTGGATCCTCTATGACCTCTCTTGCTCTTTTAGTTATGTGTTATGATGGTCTGATGAATGAGCTTTGAGTGTCGGTTTAGATTTCCTTCTTATAGAAATAAGAACTACGTCATTGTAAGTGTTCATACCCTGACCGGGCTCCTCCAACTCGGCAAAATCCATGAAAGGTCCGACCTCGTCCCAAGGCCCACGCCTGAGGTCGGACCTCGGACAATAAAGCTAAGAAGGCCCATCGAAAGGAACGCAGCCCAAAACCTAAAGGCCGAAAAGGCCTAGGAAAGGCGGTTCCACAAAGATAGAGATAAAACTCCCAAAAGATAAGATAAGATAAGAATATCTTATCCAGGGAAGATCACGGCCAACTACTATAAATACACTGGAACACCCAGGTATGAGATACATTCCACATTCTACACATATCTGCTTGGACCCATGCTAACTTAAGCATCGGAGTGTCATTGCAGGTACAACCACCAACCACTCTGCATATCAAGCTCGGGTCATCAGTCCCCCCACCTCGGGCTTCTCCAAGACGACCGAGCTACACGTTTCAGGTAACCCTCGGAACATTGGCGCCGTTGCCGGGGACCTGGAAGTCATCCCTTTACCATGGCGGACGACCCTCTCAACAATGACCACGCTGCATCAGAACAAGAGGACGAAGTTGACACCGGAGAACGACCGGACAGCCCTCTATCACCACGCACTCCAGGAGGAAACAAACAGAATCGCCCAAAGACATCACTCCCAGACAAAGATCCACAAAATTCCGAAAAAGAAAAGAGCTCGGAAATTCTAGAAGCAGTCCGAGCACAACAAAACCGACTGAAACAACTCGAAGAGGACATAAAGAAGCAGAGAGAAACTGAACAAGATCTGAGAAGGGAGACTCGCAAGTGCAGAGAATTAGAAGAAAAACTACGGAAAATAGAGGCCAACCTAAAAAACCGGACAGAACGCGGCACCACCCCCGAAGGCAACCATGATTCCTTCACACAAGAGATCATGAAGGAGAAGGTACCGCGAAACTTCAAACCACCCGATATGGATCTCTACGACGGCACCACCGATCCGAGTCACCACCTCAGCAACTTCAGAAGCAGAATGTACCTGGTCGACGCCTCCGACGCAATTCGATGCAAAGCCTTCCCCACCACTCTCACCAAGTCGGCCATGAAGTGGTTCAACAACCTGCCACCAAGATCAATCACCAGCTTCGAAGACCTAACCAAAAAATTCCTAACAAGGTTCTCCATTCAAAAGGACAAAACAAAACATGCCCTCAGTCTACTCGGGATCAAACAAGGTAACCAAGAAACTCTCCGAGAATACATGGAGCGATTCAACAGAGCCTGCCTGGACATACAACACTTGCCCACTGAAGCAACCATCATGGGACTAGCAAACGGCCTAAAAGAGGGACCGTTTAGCCAGTCCCTATCCAAACGATACCCGACCTCCCTATACGAAGTGCAGGAGCGGGCAGAAAAATATATCAACATGGAGGAAACCTCCCAGCTAAGAGACTCTTCTAGGAAGGAATCAAACTACCCACTCCGAGATCGAGATCGGGAACAGAAGAAGAAAGAAGAACCCAACTCGGACAGGCCGCGGAAGTACCACAGCTACACCCCCCTCCGAGTCTCCCTGGTGGACGTCTACAGAGAAGTATGCCACACCGAGAAGATTCCCCCGCCCCGACCGCTAAAACACAAGAGAGCGGGGAGAGATCGGTCCGAATACTGTGAATATCACAAGCTCTACGGTCATTCTACTAACGACTGCTACGACCTAAGAAATGTTATAGAAAAGCTAGCCAGAGAAGGGAAACTCGACAGATACATAGCAGAGAAAGGATAAGAGACCAGGAAGAGAAGGCGGGGAGATAACGAAGGTCGGGCCGAACAAACCCCGCGAACCCCTGAAAGGCACGTTCACATGATAAATGGAGGTTTTGCAGGCGGAGGAACATCCAGATCCTCGCGAAAAAGACACCTCAAAGAAGTCTACCACGTCCGAGAAGACAGTCCCCTGCCCGAACTACCTACTATCTCGTTTACCCGAGAAGATGCTCAAGGGATAATACCCGGGCACGACGATCCAATGGTAATCACCATTATCCTAGCAAACGCCAACTTACATCGAACCCTGATTGACCAGGGAAGCTCAGCAGATATCCTGTTCAAAACGGCCTTCGACAAGCTCGGACTTGAAGAAAAAGAACTAAAGGCCTATCCCACCGACCTATTTGGGCTAGGAGATACCCCGATCCATCCCTTAGGATACATCTCGCTACACACTACCTTCGGAAAAGGCGAACAATCTAAAACATTAAGCATCGACTACATTATAGTCGACGTCACTTCAGCATACAATGCCCTCATTGGGCGACCAACCCTAAACAGACTGGCAGCTATAGTCTCGACCCCACACCTCTGTATGAAGTTCCCTACCGCAAAAGGAATCGCTACCTTAAAAGGCGACCAAATATTGGCGCGGCGATGCTACAACGAAAGCCTGAGCTTAAAAGGAAAAGAGATCAACACAGTAGAACTCGGGCGAGTTCAAGCCCGAGAAGATCTTCGGCCACAACCAGAGGGAGAAACCGAAAGAGTCCAGATCGGGAACACATCTGAAAAAGTAACAAACATAGGAGCAAACCTCGAAGCGGGCCTAAAAGAGGAACTCATAACCCTCTTAAAAGAAAATTCCGACCTCTTCGCCTGGAAAGCCTCCGACATGCCAGGCATAAGCCCCGACCTGATGTGCCATAAGCTATCAGTGTACCCGGGATCCCGACCTGTCCAACAAAGACGTAGGAAGCTCGGACCCGAACGCATGCAAGCAATAGAAGAACAAGTACAAGCACTACTAGATGCAGGGTTCATTCGGGAAGTAAAATACCCCCTATGGCTCGCAAACGTGGTCCTGGTAAAAAAGCCCAACGGAAAATGGAGGATGTGCGTCGATTACACGGATCTCAACAAAGCCTGCCCCAAAGACCCCTATCCACTACCAAACATCGACGCCTTAGTAGACGCAGCCTCAGGCTATAGATATCTCTCCTTCATGGACGCATACTCGGGATACAATCAAATCCCGATGTACGGACCCGACCAAGAAAAGACCTCGTTCATAACCCCAAGGGCAAACTACTGCTACGTAGTAATGCCCTTCGGGCTGAAGAACGCAGGGGCAACCTACCAGAGGCTAATGAACAAAGTATTCTCAGAGCACATCGGACTACAGCTGGAGGTGTACGTCGACGACATGCTGGTAAAGACACAAGAAGACAGAAACTTGCTGACCGACCTCACCAGCGTCTTCAGCACCCTCAGAAAACACAACATGAGACTTAACCCGACAAAGTGCACCTTCGCCGCAGAAGCCGGAAAGTTCCTAGGCTTCATGCTGACTCAAAGGGGCATCGAAGCGAACCCGGACAAATGCCAGGCGATACTCAATATGAAGAGCCCGACGTGCGTCAAAGAAGTACAACAACTGAATGGAAGGTTAGCCGCCCTATCAAGATTCTTGGCAGGATCAGCGATAAAATCACTACCTCTCTACTCACTCCTAAAGAAAGGAAAACCCTTCTCATGGACCCCGGAGTGCGAAAAAGCCTTCCAAGAATTCAAGGGATTCCTCGGGCAGCCACCAATCCTAACCCGACCTCTAAAAGGGGAAGAGCTCGTACTATACCTCTCGGTTGGACATCGAGCAGTCGCTTCGGCATTAATACGAGAAAATGACCAAGGACAACACCCCATATACTTTGTAAGCAAGGCACTACAAGGGGCCGAATTAAACTATCAGAAGATAGAAAAATTCGCCTACGCCCTAGTGTCACAGCTCGGAGGCTCCGTCCCTACTTTCAAGCCCACACCATCAAGGTCCGGACAAACCAACCCATGAGACACATCCTCCAGAAAACAGACCTGGCAGGACGAATACTGCAATGGGCGGTGGAGCTGTCCGAGTTCGACCTCCACTACGAAGCCCGGACTGCCATAAAATCTCAGCATCTAGCCGACTTCATCGCATAATACACTGAGACCCCTGGAACCCCACTCTCATGGAACCTGTATGTCGACGGGTCCTCAAACAAAACAGGAAGCGGTGCCGGGGTTATACTCGAAAGCGACCAAGGAACACGAATAGAACTATCCCTAAAATTCGAGTTCCAGGCTTCAAATAACCAAGCCGAATACGAGGCCCTACTAGCAGGTCTAAAGCTAGCCGAAGAGGTCGGAGCCCGGAAAATCACGATCTTCAGCGACTCCCAGGTCGTCACATCACAAGTAAATGGAAGCTACCAGGCCAAAGACCCCACCATGAAAAAATACCTGGACCAAACACAGGCGCAACTGCGCCACTTTTCAGAGATACAGATTCAGCACATACCTCGGGAACAAAACGCCCGGGCAGACGCCCTCTCAAAGCTCGCCAGCACCAAGCCCGGAGGCAACAACAGAAGTCTCCTCCAGGAGACCTTACAATCCCCCTCCGTGCTAAGAGAGGAAGAAACGCTAAATATATCCAACCAACAGCAAGGATGGATGACCCCCATACTCAGCTACCTGAAGTCGGGAACTCTTCCCGCCGAAAGAAAGGAAGCTAAAAGACTCACGAAAGATGCCCAGAATTATACACTAATTCACGATGTATTATACAGAAGAGGATTCACAAATCCCCTCCTTCGGTGCGTCCCGACCTCAGAAACAAAGAACGTCCTCGAGGAAGTCCACGGAGGCATGTGTGGGAACCATCTCGGAGCTCGGGCATTGTCCAAAAAGGTAGTCCGAGCCGGGTTCTACTGGCCGACCTTGCAGAAAGACGCGACGGAATTCGTGAAAATATGCCCCCCTGCCAAAAACACGCCAATTTCCACAAGGCACCACCAGAAGACCTTATCAGCATCACCGCACCATGGCCCTTCGCAAAATGGGGACTTGACCTACTCGGCCCGTTCCCCCAAGGACCGGGGCAAGTCAAATACCTCATAGTAGGGGTCGACTACTTCACAAAGTGGATCGAAGCTGAACCCTTAGCCACCATTACGGCTCAGAAAAGCCGCAAATTCCTATACAAGAACATTGTCATAAGGTTCGGAGTCCCCTACTCCATCACAACGGACAATGGAACACAGTTCACGGACACAAGTTTTCAGAACTTGGTAGCCGAACTAAAAATCAAACAGCAATTCACCTCATTCGAGCACCCACAGGCCAATGGACAAGCAGAGGCCGCAAATAAAGTCATCTTGGCAGGGTTAAAACGAAGACTCCAAGAGGCCAAAGGGGCATGGGCCGAGGAGCTCCCCCAGGTACTATGGGCATATCGGACAACCCCACACTCTACAACGGGAGAATCACCGTTCCGACTAGCTTACGGGATGGAGGCAATGATTCCTATCGAAATAGATGAAGGGTCACCCAGAGTCATCTTCTACAACGAAGAGGGCAACCCGCAGGCACAAAAGGAAGAACTCGACCTCCTCCCCGAGGTCCGAGAAAGAGCCCGAATCCAAGAAGAAGCCTTAAAACGGCGAACGGCCCTCAGATACAATCAGAAAGTAATAAAGCGAAGCTTCTCCATTCACGACCTGATTCTAATCCGAAATGACATCGGAACGCAAAAGTCGGGAGAAGGAAAGCTAGCCGCAAATTGGAAAGGGCCCTACAAGGTAACAGAAGTCTTAGGGACAGGCTATTACAAAGTATCCGACCTAGAAGGCAATGAGCTGCCCAGGGCCTGGCACGCTTGTAATCTAAGACGGTACTACAGCTAGAAAAGCTTAACCCGAGGTGTACTCTTTTTCCCTACAAGGGTTTTTTAATGAGACACCCGGTTAAGTAAGACACCCGACCTAGCCAAGGGTAAACACTCTGTAAATATTCTTTCTTTTTTAATACTAATCAAATTTTTCTATTATTTCCTCATGATGAAACAAATCCTAGAAAGTACCCCGCCAAGGCGCATTAATTTATGCTCGGCAAAACGCAAAAAATCATTTGCCAAGAGACCACACAAGGTCGGCAAAGATAAAGCGACGAGGTTCAAATTAATGTGAGAAGTTATAAAGTAACTCTGAAAAGGCTCAAAAAAGCCAAATAAAAAGAGATTACAAAAATAACTTAAAAAGGCCGACCAACAACAAGGTCGGACCCAACAAAAGGAGGTACTCGAAACGACCGAGGTCCGAGGAAAAGCCCGGATCCAAAGAAAGAAGCCTTAAAACGGCAAAAACAAAGATTTCGAAAACGCTTACTAGAAAGTTGCTATACAACTAAAAAGTACAAGCGAAAAAAAAAAAAAAAAAACGAAAACAAAGTTCCAAGCGCTAGCTAAAAAGTTGTTATCCAAAAACAACTAAAAAGCACAAAAAGCGGGACAAAAAGTCAAAACGCGAATAAAAACACCGCATAATAAAGTTACTACAAGTAGCTAATAAGCAAAAGGTGTCCAAAAGCGTTCACAGAAACCATCCAAAAAAGAGCCCACAGGCCGGGCAAAACACCAAAAATAAAGATTACAGAGGATCAAGGTCCTTTCCGGACTCCACATCAACAGAAGGCTGCGGAGGAAACATAGATATCGGGACTGCATCGACGGCAACGTCATCCCGGTTTGAAACCTCCACACCAGATCCATCCCCGGCCAAAGGTGAAGTCGGGTTCTCCACCGGAACTTTGGGGTCGGACACCGGAACCTCATCCTCATTGGGAGCAGGAACAATCTTTCCCTCCACAACAACGTTATCCGTACTAAATAAGCTCAGATCCAGGTCAGGAGCAAGAACTCGGACCTGAGCCTTCAAATTTTCAAACATAGCATCCATACCCTTGGCCACATGACCTTCTAGCTCGTAAAAATCATCCTGAGCAGATTGCAACTTCTCCTTTGTCTCCACAAGCTCGGCATATATCCGAGTATAATTCTCCGTCGCCGCCTTCGCCATCTCCTCAGATGTCTTCGCTGCCGCCACAGCCGCGGTAGCTTTAGTTTTCTCTTTCTCCAAAGAGGCCTCCAGCTCAGTAATCCTGGCAGCCTTCAGTTGACTAATCTTATCAAGCTCGGACTGAGCCTTCTCAAGTCGGGAGCTGGTCGCACCAATGGGGGATTTCTTGAACTCCCGGGCAATAGCGGCATGAAGACTAGCCATCCGGACACAGCTCCGCGCCATATACTGAAAATGATGCTCCATAGACACATCATCAGTAGAAATAAAGGTCTGAGGGAGAATATGCTGCTCAATCCAACCAAGAGCATCAAAGTCCTTATCATTGAAACCGGCAAGCTCTTGAGAGGTCTTCTGCTTCTTGGGGGGAGGACCCGAGAAGGGAGGAGGAGAAGAGGTAGTAGGCCCAGAGGTCGGAGGATCCTGACTTATAGCTCGAAACTGGGGAGTCGGAATAGTCTTCGACCGAGTCTGAACACCCACAGTAGTCTTCTGCGGAGAAGATCGGGCAGAAGCCTCCCCGGCCTCGATATTCCGAGCAGCCACAGACTTCTTCGTCCGACGAAGGAACTTCATGGAATCCGCCTGGGAAGACATCTCTGCAAGAAATAAAAGAAAAGGATTACTACAACAGAAATTCCACCAAAAACAAAGCAAAACCAAAATACTAAAAAAGATGAATCTCGGAAGAGGTCGGGAACTACCTAACTCGGAACGGAGAAGGCTTGGATCTCCCAACATTTTCTTCGTGTCCAAGTGAGGTGCCCGACCCCATAAACTACTCACCACACCCACAAAAGCCTGCTCCACCTCATCTAGACTCTCAAAGGTATACTTAGCGGACACTACATTCTCCTGCCAACAAAGAGGAAAAGAAGGCTCCCCACTCTCATCTAGAAAGAAAGGTCGGACGTCTCCAGTAGCCCGGACCTTGAAATAAAAGTTCTTAAAATCGTGAAAGGACTCATCATACAGGGTACAAAACTTTCTTCCCTGGTTAGCCCTAAAAGAGACCCAAGATACCTTCCCTCCACCCGACCCCGGCTTCGTCAACACAAACAAGTAGGAAAAAAGAGAAATAGAGGGAGCAACGCCCAAAAACTGACACAAAAGTTGAAACAGCTTTAAAAATGCCCAAGAATTTGGATGGAGCTGCGTCGGGGCAAGGTTACAAGACCATAACACCTCGGACTCCAGGTCGGTAAAAGGAAGTCGGACACTCAGCTTAGAGAAAAAACAATCATAAGCGTAAAAGAAGAGCTTCTCGGAACTATCTAAAGGCGGGAAGCAAACTCTCTCCTCGGAATCCGGGGCTACTAGTTCATAATCCCTCTCAGACTCTCTATCTTCACATATGCTACATTGCCTACGAAACCTAGCCAAATACTCAGAATCTACCACAGAAGGGACTCTTAGAGGAACAGGATCTACCCAACCAAGACCACTTGGAATCTTGGTCGACATCGCTTGAAGAACCTTTCGAGACATAAAATTCTTGCCTACAAAGAAGAATACAACAGCAAGCAAAAATCACATAAAAGCAGACAGCAAAAACCCATTCAGCAAAGCAAGAAACAAAGATCTTTTAGAAGAAAATACAGCAACCCGGAGCAAAATACCAGAGAACAAAAAAGAGTCCCCCCCATGTACAAACAACTGGCGGCGCCTCTTTTCGGGGCAACTCAGGCATAAAAGAAAAAGAAAAAAAACAGACAAAGAGCCACACAAAAGAACAGAAGCATATGCGCACTAAGAAAAGAGATTAGAACAAACCTGGAAGAAAGAAAGAAGACGACGAGCTCCGAAAACAAGGAGAACGAAATGGCGGCACAGAAGAAACCCCGGAAAAACGCACGGAAAGATTCGGGGAAGAAGAACAAAGAGAAAGAAGAAGCGGTGCTCGAAAAAGAGATGGCGAAAACTCAGAAAACAGGAAAGGAACAGAATAAACGAAGAAAAGGAGGAAAGGGGCAAATAAATAATGCCTTCACAAAGCCCGAACGGAAATCGAGGAGAAACGGTAAAATGCAATGAATGCAGAAACGGCCATTTTTTGAATTTTGAAAAACTACTATGCCCGAGCTCGACCTCCCAAAAAGGACGAACTCGGGCAGGGGCACTGTTCATACCCTGACCGGGCTCCTCCAACTCGGCAAAATCCATGAAAGGTCCGACCTCGTCCCAAGGCCCACGCCTGAGGTCGGACCTCGGACAATAAAGCTAAGAAGGCCCATCGAAAGGAACGCAGCCCAAAACCTAAAGGCCGAAAAGGCCTAGGAAAGGCGGTTCCACAAAGATAGAGATAAAACTCCCAAAAGATAAGATAAGATAAGAATATCTTATCCAGGGAAGATCACGGCCAACTACTATAAATACACTGGAACACCCAGGTATGAGATACATTCCACATTCTACACATATCTGCTTGGACCCATGCTAACTTAAGCATCGGAGTGTCATTGCAGGTACAACCACCAACCACTCTGCATATCAAGCTCGGGTCATCAGTCCCCCCACCTCGGGCTTCTCCAAGACGACCGAGCTACACGTTTCAGGTAACCCTCGGAACAGTAAGCATAGCTCCAAACCAACAAACAATACTCACATAAAAAAAAAGTTGAGTTATCACATGTACAAACCCAATGAAAATTAACCGAAGTATTTGGACTCCGGGTCATCTCATGAGAATGGCAATGAAGTTTATGCTTATTGGCTATGAAGGAACAAGGGGGTTTAATTTATAAGGGGCGGAAAATAAATGGCAAGAAAAGTAAATCAAGCAAGCAATTAAAAGAAACAAGGTAAAGAACTCTTGGCTAAGACATGGGAAATTGAAATTACTATCCTTGTCAACACCCCAAATATTGATAATTATGAGGTACCAACCTATTAAGTCTACTTCCCAAAAGCTTTAAGTACGTAATGTCTACTCCTAAGCTTGAAGTATATCAAATAGGTTTGATCACATCAACCCTTAAGTCCCAACCTACCTACTAATTAACTTAGTAGTGGGTTAGCGTCAATGGGTATCAAATTGATCACCAAGGGTTCTCGAATCACCAAATCCATTATATCCAATGACTCAAGGTTACTCAATTCCCTTAGCTTAGACCAAGAGTTAACAAAACTACTCAAAAATTAAAGAGAACATTTCGTCCTGCGCCATATGCATCCGCACGGTTGTGCTGGGCCAGAGGCACAGAAGGGGCCCAGAGTTGGCATAACTCTTGGGTCCTTTGGCCTGGGTGATGCATAAACGCATCGACGCGCACGCGCACTATGCGCTTACGCGTGGATAGGTTAAGCTTATAAAGTGTGCGCGGAGGCACGAAACGCGCCCACGCGTGGGTGTAGAAACGCAACGGGACACGGACGCGCATAGCGTGCATCTGCGTGGTTAGGGCACAGAGTTCGCCCAAAAGTGGCACAAGTCTCTGGTCCTTGGCCCAGAAATCTTAAACACCCAGCCGACGTGCGCGCGCTGTGCGCTTGCGCGTGGCTACTCAATTTTCATATTTCAAAAAAAAATTTGTTATAACCTTCCCATCCTTCTCTAAGAGTCTAGAACTAGCTTAGATGCAATATTAAACACGTTTTTGAGATTTTGGGGATTTTTCAAACACTTTGAGGAAACTTGCAATCCAAGCAAAAACTCAAATTCAAAGAATCACCCCTAATTGAAGCATAGAATGTATAAACACCATAGCAAGCAAAACAAAATATACTAAGAAGTAAAAAGATTATGTACAATGGAACCCAATTCATTCATTCATTATATCTACAAGAGAATGGAAGGAGTTTACCATGGTGGGGTGTCTCCCACCAAGCACTTTTAGTTTAAGTCCTTAAATTGGACATTTGGGAGGCTTCTTGTCAAGGTGGCTTATGCTTGTATCCATCCTTGAACATACACCAATGTTTGGACTTCCATTGTGCTTTATCATTCAAAGTTAATAACTCCAAGCTTTAATGGAGTTCTTCACGAACCA
This sequence comes from Arachis hypogaea, assembly GCF_003086295.3. Lineage (NCBI taxonomy): Eukaryota > Viridiplantae > Streptophyta > Magnoliopsida > Fabales > Fabaceae > Arachis > Arachis hypogaea. The sequence continues at coordinate 47,314,110 of NC_092041.1, read as the reverse complement.
TAGGCTCCCAAAGTTGATCTTCCTTGTGCGATCCGGGATCCCACACTTTGTTTTCACACCCGTCCTTGAGTTGATCATGGTGATTTCCTCCGGGTGGCAAGAGAGATGAATTCTCATGGAAGCACCAAACTATCCTCCTAGACCCATTCAATTGAGCACTACATCAACCCTTGCTCCTTGAAGCTTCAACCACAGTGAGCCTAGACTTACTACACCAACCACTAAACATCCTCCTTTTATACTTAATTCCACAAAGCGTCCTAAGTTTCCCATCCATTTCAAGCAAACCATATTCAAGTGGCATTACAAAGCTAAGAGTTAGAAGTTTTACCCACTCAAATGAAGGATTGGATGACAACTTAGGTGGAGGGGTTCCCAACGGTCTTGATAAAGCATGTTCCACTCCCGTCCATCCTCTTCTAAAGGCTTCCACCACTTGGCAAGGTTCTTCAAGCTTCACCCCTTGCCAAGCTTCCTCAAGTTCATATTCTTCTTCACCAAGTTCTTCAAGCTCTTCCCTATCACTTAAATTATACATAGGAGGTTTAGTGAAATCTACCTTATCATCAATTCCAAGGCCAATCGGGAAAGATTCTTCAAACTCAAAAGGATCATATGTTGATGCAGAATCATCATAAATAGGAGGGCCTATTGCTTAGGACACTTCTTCCAATTCTTCAATCACATTGTGCCTTGAAGGTTGCACGTCCTCTTTAACTTTGCTTTCTAATTCACTCGAAGAAGGCTCAACAAGATCATCAAGGGGGTTGATCAATGTGGACAAAAAATCACTAATGATGGAATCCATTTCTTGATCAATTTCCTTCGACACTCTATCCACTTCCTCAACATCACTCCCTTCCTAAATATCCCTTCCACTTTCCGTGGAAGAGGGCTTTTCAACTTGAGATTCCTTTATGTGCTCAATATATCATAAACATCCAACCACTACATCCTTTGGTTCAATCATCTCTACCTTCTCCTCTTGTTGCACTTATTGCTCTAACTCCTCTTTTTCACCTTGGAGCTTCAAGTTCACTCCCTCACTAAGCTCCTTGGTTGCTTCTCCGCATTCAACAATGGGAGTGCCTTGATCTCGCAAGCTTAGGCAGGATGAGAATGTGTTAATAATGGCTTCTACCATGATAGCCATTTTTGCTTTTAACTCCTCAAACTTCTTTTCATCCTCCTCGTGTCACCTTAAGATATGAGATTCAAGATCTCTCAATTCCTGCATGGGCGTTTCATCGGAAGGTGATGGTGAAAGAGAGGGTTCATTGTTTGAGGGAAGGTTATTGTAATTGGAAGGTGGTTCATATTGGTGAAATTCTTGAGGTCGTGTGTATGGACTTTGTGGTTCATGGGGGTATTGGTATTGGAAAGGTGGTGGTTCTAGAGATGGTTCATATGGTGGCTGGTATGGTGGGTATGGGTTAGGATCATATAGTAGTGGTTGGTGGTATAAGGTTTGTCAGTATGGTGGAGGGCTATATTGAGGAGGGGGTTCATATGCATATGATGATTGTGGTTGACAACCACAATGAGGGTCATCACATATATTAGACTGGTATGCATCAAGATTTGAATTGTACCCATAAGAAGCCGGAGGAGGTTGATGCCAACAAGGTTGTCCATAAGCTTGGGGCTCCTCCCACTTTTGATCTCCAAATCCTTGATGCACATCTCCATTGAAGCTTCCATTTCCTACAACATAGTTGTAACCATGATAATAGCCAAAAGGATGAGAATTCATAGTAAAAGAGAAAATAAAAACAAAAGCTAACAAGAAACAAAGAGAACAAAATCCTACAACGAGCAAAAACTAACAAACGAACCAAAAATTAAGCTATTCACAATATATACAATAGCCAATAACATAGCACCATTGCGATCCCCCGGCAACGGCTCCATTTTGATGAACGAGCTTTGAGTGTCAAATTAGATTTCCTTCTTATAGAAATAAGAACTACTTCATTGTAAGCATAGCTCCAAACCAACAAAACAATACTCACATAAAAAAAAGTTGTGTTGTTACATGTACAAACCCTAATGAAAATTAACCGAAGTATTTGGACTCCGAGTCGTCTCACGAGGATGGCAATGAAGTGTATGCTTATTGGCTATGAAGGAACAAGGGGGTTTGATTTATAAGGGGCGAAAAATAAATGGCAAGAAAAGTAAATCAAGCAAGCAATTAAAGGAAGCAAGGTAAAGAACTCTTGGCTAAGACATGGGAAATTGAAATCACTATCCTTGTCAACACCCCAAATATTGATAATTATGAGGTACCAACCTATTAAGTCTACTTCCCAAAAGCTTTAAGTACGTAATGTCTACTCCTAAGCTTGAAGTATATCAAATAGGTTTGATCACATCAACCCTTAAGTCCCAACCTACCTAATAATTAACTTAGTAGTGGGTTAGCGTCAATGGGTATCAAATTAATCACCAAGGGTTCTCGAATCACCAAATCCATTATATCCAATGACTCAAGGTTACTCAATTCCCTTAGCTTAGACCAAGAGTTAATAAAACTACTCAAAAACTAAAGAGAACATTTCATCAAACACATAGAGTGCAATAGAAGTAAACATCATAAATTGCAAGAAATAGTAAAATCTAACAACTACTAATTGCAAGGAAAATAAAATCATAGTTCAGTTCATCAATAAAAGAAACATCAACATCAAATTGGATTAAATGTAAACCAATTCCAACATGAATTCATCATCACACAAGAGAGCAAAATGGAAATTAACATTGCAACTAAGAGAATTAAAATGTAGAAATGAGAAATTACAAAAGAAACAAGATGAGATCAAGTAGTTAATTCAAGATCTAAGACAATCTAACCTAATCCTAACCTAATTCTAGAGAGAAGAGGGATCTTCTCTCTCTAGAAAACTAACTTAAGGCTCATATTGGCTAAACTAATTGCTCCCCCTTTGCTTGGGCTTCAATTCTGCATGAAATACACTCAGAAACAGGTTGGAATTGGGCATGGGATGCTCAGAAATCGCCCCCAGCATTTTGCCTTTAAGTGAGTCATGTGCGAGTATCGGCGCGTGCGCGTCGATCGGCTATTTATTCATTCCCGCGGACGCGTCATGTACGCGTGCGCGTCTCTATGCGAAATCACTTTTGCGCGTTTGCGCCTTGTACGCGTGCGCGCCCATCGATGCATTCCCAATTCTTGTTTCCTCATGCATTCTCCACTTTGCATGCTTTTCTCCTCATTTCTTCCACTAATACTTGCCTTATGAACCTGAAATCACTCAACAAACACATCAAGGCATCGAATGGAATTAAAGTGAGTTAAAATCACCAATTTAAGGGCCTAAAAAGCATGTTTTTACACTTAAGTACAATTCTAGGGAGAATTACAAAAGCATGCTATTTTATTGAATAAATGTGGGAAAAGGTGATAAAATATCCTAAAATAAGCATAAGATAAACCACGAAATCGGGGTTTATCATGGTCCGACTTGTGGACCTTTAAACTCTTTTTACTAACACTCATGGTTTCTTCTTAGCAACCTTTTAGTTTTTGTTTAAAACACTTTTCACTCTTCGGTTGCTGCTTGAGTAACCTTTGAGTTTTAATGCTTAGCCCTTTTTTAAAAAAACTTATTATTTTGATTGTTTTAGTAGTGCACTGGCCGCTTCATAAGTAGTGTTCTTAAGGAATGCATACATTTTTGTTGCCTTGCTTGAGCCTTTCTGGCCAACAACTTTCTTGATGACGTTGAGGTAATGTTGTTTCGCAAACCTCTACCTTCGTTTATTGGTCTGCGCTTCTTTCAGTTTTGTTGACAACTTTTTCGAGTTATTTTATTCTGCTTTTGCTGAGTTCGTTGATGTGTGGAAAACGATCCAACACAAAACTCACCGGCAAGTGTACCGGGTCGCATCAAGTAATAATAACTCACATGAGTGAGGTCGATCCCACAGGGATTGAAGGATTGAGCAATTTTAGTTTAGTGGGTGATTTAGTCAAGCGAATCAAGTATTGGTTGAGTGATTTGTGTTTAACAGGAAGTAAATGACAGTAAATGTAAAGGGGGAAGGGAATTTGCAGTAAATTAAGGAACAGGAAAGTAAAATTTGCAGAATCTTAAAGAACAAGAAAGTAAATGACTGAAACTTAAAGTGCAAGAAACATAAACTGCAGTAACTTAAATGGCAAGAAAGTTAAATTGCTAGAAAATAAAAGGGAATTGAGGAATGGGATTGCAGGATCTAAACAAGGAAGAAGTAAATTGCAGCAATTGATTGAGCAGAAATTGAATTAGAAGCAAATAGCATTCAAACAGAAAGAAAATAAAATGCAGCAAGGGTTCACAGAAGAACCAAAAGTAAATTATGGTCTCAGGTCTCAAGAGACTAGGTAGCAGAGCCTAGATCTCTATTTGCCTTCCTAGATCCAAGTTAACAAAGCAATTGACATGAATTGGAAGAGAAAGCAGTAGAAGAACAGAAATCAGATTCAATTATGCAGAAAACAAATTGAAAAGAGTTTGAATGGGAATTGAGACAGAATTTCCTCAATTTCACACACCCAAAACTCAGAAACAGAAGAGTAGAATTGCCCAAGTAAGAATGAGGAAGGAGATCAGTCAATTCTCCCTTGATCCTCTTAGTGCTCGGACAAGTCTCTCAAGAAAGCTCAAAGAAAGTGCAAATTCAAAGGCTAAGACAAAAGTAAGTCAAAAGGTAAAAATTCAAAAGAAAGATCAAAAAATTCAAAGATCCTAATTACATCAAACTAGCTTCTATTTATACACTTTCTATCCTTGGATTTTGGGATTTGGATGGGCTTTTGATTTGGTGAAGAAATGAATTAAAATGGGGTTTTAATTTGAATTTTCGGCCCATGAAAATTCACTCCCAGGAGGCTGCCCTGCCCTTGTGGAGGGCAGGGCAGAAAATTGGTGCTTGGTGCATGAGATTGGTGCGGCCTTGGTGCGGCTGGTGCGAGTTTGGTGCGGCTTGGTGCTGCCAGGAACGCAAAACGCTGCCCTGCCCGCGCCAAGGGCAGGGCAGAAAATTGTGGTGCGGCCAGATCAAAGAGTTGGTGCGCCAGGTGCTGCCAGGGTCGAAGATTGGTGCGCCAGATTCGTGCGTGGTGCACCAGGAACGCAAAACGCTGCCCTGCCCGCGCCAAGGGCAGGGCAGAAAATTGTGGTGCTGCCAGGAGAGGATCGTGGTGCGCGCTGGTGCTGCCAGGGACGAGCTTGGTGCGCCAGATTTGCTTCTTGGTGCGACACACACAAAATGCTGCCCTGCCCGCGCCAAGGGCAGGGCAGAATTCTCTCCTTGCTTGTCCCGTGTTCGAAACACGGCTGGGACACATCTTCCATTAATTTCCTTGGTTTCTTGGCACGGCACTCATCCTTAAGTCCTAGCTTCCTCATGGTTCCTTGTTCGAACCTTGTAGCATGCATGGGTGACATTTTTCCCTTGAATTTCTTCCTTAGAGAGCCCGATTCTGCCCTCCACAAGGGCAGGGCAAGGTTCTCTTTCTCTTGGTCCCAAGGCACATTTTGTGCTCTGCCCTTGTAGTGGGCAAGGCAGATTTGCCTTCCTTGTTTGGTTCTCTTATTTTGCCCTCCTAGAGGGCATTGTGCCCTTGTGGAGGGCAATGTTGCCTCCCCCTTTGCATGCGGCACGCTTCTTCTCTCCTTGGCTACACTTTTCTTTCCTTGGGCTACGCTTCTTAGGCCACGCTTTTCCTTTTCTTTTCTTTTCTTCACCTATAATAAACCAAAACAACCACTCAAAGTATCACTAAATTCAAGAGGCTTATAAATCAATTAAAATTCAATTAAAATTAGCTTAAACCTCATGATTTAACATTAATTTCATGGTGGTTGCTTGATTTAAAGAAGTTATGCATTTTCACTCCAAATCACTTACTTAGGATACAAGAAAGTGCATAAATGCTAACAAAACAAGTGAAATTAGCTTGAAAAATGGGTATATGATGACTTGTCATCATTCGTCCTTGCAGTTTGGTGTTGGCACTTCGGGCCTTTAGTCGGGTTCCAATAACTTTCTAGGTAGCGATATGTTACGAACTTTTATGTTTTAGTTGTTATTTGGATGACTTTGAGCCTTGTTTAGGCTTGTGATTGCCTTTCCTTTTTAAATAGTGTTGATAAAATAGCCTCCCCACGCGTGCACATCATTCACGCGCACGCGTGACCCTGCAAAATCGACATAAAGAGGTATATGGCAGCAAGTTATGATGGAGTGGGGCTGGAATGGTGCTGGAAGCACCATCCCTACCACACAAACGCGCGCCATGCGCGGCCGCGTCATTTTTCAAAATATGGCCATTCACGCGTGCGCGTCACCCACGCGCACGTGTCACCCTAAATTTTTGGCAATGTGCGTTTAGAACAGAGAGTTGTGCATACACGAGGCTACACTCGCGCCAATAGCAGAAATCAAGTCACGCGTGCGCGTGACCCATGCCTCCGCGTCACCTGAACTTATCACCCACCATGCGATCTCGTGCTCCACGCGTCCGCGTCCAATGTGACGCACAGCTTATCCAAATCAGCACTAGAAATCTTATCTTTTCTTCACGAATCCTAATTTTTTCTTCCTCCTCTCTTCCTTACTTCTTCTTCCTTTCTTTAACTTCTCATCCTTCTTCACTTCCATTCTATTTTACTTAATTTATTTGCATACTTTCATTCATTGCATTTTAATTTTGTGCATATTTTTATTTTCTTTTCTAAATTTATTATTTTTCTATTTGTGTTAAAATTTTCTTATTCATCTGTTGGATCTTCTCTTGAATTATTCTGGTGCTTCATGACTTGTTTTATTCTGATTGGGTATTATTATTCATAAGTCAATGCTATTCTTTTATGATACTTGCATTCCATTTGCATTGATATGCACTTATACTGTCTTTCATTACCCACACTCCTCCTCATTGTTGCAAATTTTGCACCACTGGAATGCCATGTGCTTCTATTGTTCTCTCAATTGCGTGTTGTAGCTACCATGTACTTGAGACCCTTATTATTTGGCATTACCCACTCATAATTTTATTTGTTTTCTATCATTATTTTTGGGTTCTTGTTATTCTTTTTTCTCTTCTTTCAGGCTGGCCACCGAAGAAGGAAAAAGGGAGAAACTTCTATATGGCGCAACAGACAAGTCCATCTGTAAAATCTCTGGAGAAAAGTGCCAGTTGGAACCACCCGTCCACCTACACATCTCAGCATGCACCGAGGACAGTGCAATCTTTAAGTGTGGGGAGGTCGATACCGATCTCCATGGGTTAGTTATTCTCTTCTCAACACCAATGTCTTATTTTCTTTATTAGTTCATTGTTGCATTGCATAATAGATTGCATGTGTAGTTGATTGTTTGTATTTAAGTACTACTTGGTTGAAAAATAATAAGTTTCTTTCTAGGACCCTATTTTTGAAAAATTTCACTAATTTAAATTAAAAAAATTAAAATTATTTTACTAATTTAAATTAAAAATTAAAATTTTTTATGTGTTAAATTTGTTTGAAGTTGTATTTGGAACGTGGTTTGGATTTCACGCAAATAACGCGAGCGCGTGCCTGGCCCGCACACGCGAAATGGAAAATCGTTAAACGACGCGTACGCGTACGCGTGACATGCGCGATCTGCAGAAAATTCAGAAAATGCTAGGGGCAATTTCTGGGCTATTTTTTTACCCAGTTTTCGGTCCAGAAAACACATATTAGAGGCTATAAAGTGGGGGAATGCATCCATTCATCAAACAACTTCATTATTCACAATTTTAGTTTTAGATGTAGTTCTCTAGAGAGAGAGAGGCTCTCTCCTCTTTCTTAGGATTAGGATTTAGGATTTCTATTATGATTAGGCTACTTTTCTTCATTCCAGGTTCAATGTTCCTTTAATTTATTTTCTACTTTATTTATTCTATTACTTTAATTGTTATTTATCTTTTCAGTTTGGCTTATAAACCCTTTCATGTTATATTTGAATTTATGTTTAAATATAATTTGAGGTATTTCATATTTATGATTTTAATTTAGCTTTTTACATTCTTAGCTTGTGTTGAGTAATTGGAGACACTTGAGTTATCAAACTCTTTGTTGATTTAAAATTGGAATTCTTTGCTGATTGATTTGGATTCCCCTAACTCTAGTCTTTTCTTAGGAATTGACTAGGACCTGAGGAATCAAATTGATTTATCCACTTAACATACCTTCATAGTTAGAGGTTGACCAAGTGGGAGCAAAAGCCAATTCTCATAACAATTGATAAGGATAACTAGGATAGGACATCCAATTCTCATACCTTGCCAAGAGTTTTTATTGTTATTATTCTATTTTGTCTACAATTTTCTCTTCTTATTTCTCATCCCCAAAACCCCAATTTAATACAACTCATAACCAATAATAAATCATACTTCCCTGCAATTCCTTGAGAAGACGACCCGAGGTTTGAATACTTCGGTTATAAATTCTATTGGGTTTTGTTACTTGTGACAACCAAACTTTTGTACGAAAGGATTTTTCGTTGGTTTAGAAACTATACTTACAACGCGATTATATTCTTCTGAATTTCTTTACCGATAGAAATCAGCTCGTCAAGTGTTCCTTTCGAACTTCTACCTTTTAGCTTAGCAATCTTTGGCACTAGGTTTTTCAACCTTTTCCAACCTTCGCATGGTTAGGAAGGCATCATTCCTTTTTTAGTGATCCTTTTTTGCTGTTCCGACTTCTCTGTCGGGCCTTTTCAAGTTATTCTTGCAACTCCATTTTTTATCCGACTTCGTCTAGTCGCTTTATACGAGTTTCTTTTATAACTTCTCACATTAATTTGGACCTCGTCGCTTCACCTTGCCAACCTTTTCTGATCGGGGGGTGAATTATGCGTTTTGAGCATAAATTGATGTGCCTTAGTAGGAAACTTTTTAAGGAATAAAAAATCTAGTAATTTGAAAAAATAATGTAAATAGGCTTCTATACATGTGTGGTTACCCTTCAAGTCGGGCTACTCCTAGTTCTTGGCCTAGTGTCTCGTTAAAAAACCCTTTGCTGGGAAAATGAGTACACCTTGGCTCTAGACCTTTCCTTAGCTGTAGTACCTTCTCAGGTTACAGGCATGCCACGACCTCGAGAGCTCTTGTCCTTAGAGTTCGGCCACCTTATAGTAACCTTTTCCTAGTACTTCTGCAACCCGGTATGGTCCTTTCCAGTTGACTCCTAGCTTTCCTTCTCCCGACCTACCGGTTTTGATGTCATTTCGGATTAGGATGGGATCATTGGTAGCGAAGCTTTGTTAGATTACCTTCTAATTGTACCTTGTGGCCATTCGACGCTTCAGGGCTTCCTCTGTAATCTGAGCTCTTTCTCCGACTTCTGAAATCCGGTTGAGCTCTTCTCTTTGTGCTTGAGAGTTGACGTTCTCGTTGTAGAATATCACCCTGTGGGATCCTTTATCTACTTCAATTGGGATTATTGCCTCCATTCCGTAAGCAAGTCGGAAGGGTGATTCTCCCGTGGTGGAGTGTGGTGTTGTCCGATATGCCCATAGGTCTTGGCGTAGTTCCTCGGCCCAGGCTCCCTTTGCCTCTTATAGTCGGCATTTTAGGCTGGCTAATATGACTTTTTTTGCGGTTTCAGCCTTTCCATTTATTTGTGAGTGTTCCACCGAGATAAACTGGTGCTTGATTTCCAGATTAGCTTCCAATTTCCAGAAGCCTGTATCGGTGAACTGGGTCCCAATATCCATGGTGATGGAGTGGGGAACCCCAAACCTCGTGACGATATTACTGTATAAGAACTTCCAACTTTTCTAGGTGGTGGCGGCGGCCAGGGGTTCTGCCTCAATCAACTTTGTGAAGTAGTATATTCCTACGATGAGGAATTTGACTTGCCTTGATCCATGGGGGAATGGTTAGAGGAGGTCGAGCCCCAACTTTGAGAATGGCTAGGGTGAGGTGACGCAAATGAGGTCTTCGGGTGGGGCGATGCAGAAGTTGGCGTGTTTCTGGCATGGGGGCATGTTTTGACGAACTCGGCCGCTTCCTTCTACAGGGTCGGCCAGTAGAAGCTGGCTCGAAGCACCTTTTTGGATAGTGCCCAGGCTCCGAGGTGATTGCCGCACATGCCGCTGTGAACGTCTTCCAGGATCTCTCTTATGGCAAAGGTCAGAACGCACTTTAAGAGGGGTATTGAAACCCCTCTTCTGTATAGGACATTCTGTAACAGAGTGTAGTATTGTGCTTCCCGTATGAGCCTCTTTGCGTCTTTCTTTTCTTTTTTGTGTCGTCCTTTGTGCCCCGACTTCTGTAGCTAGCTTCAAGCCTGCCAATAGAGCTTTGTACTCTGCTTGATTGTTTGACGCAGGGAACTCGAATATTAAGGTGAGTTTGAGTTGGGTCCCTTGGTCGCTTTCTAGGATAACGCCTGCTCCACTTCCGGCCTTGTTTGATGAGCCATCGATGTAAAAGTTCCATTCTATGGGAGCCCCTGGGGTGTCCGTGTACTCGGCAATGAAGTCAGCCAAGTACTGGGATTTAAAGGCGGCTCAAGCTTTTTACTTGAGGTCAAATGCAGACAGCTCGACTGCCCATTGAAGGATTCTTCCAGCCAAGTCCGTTTTTTGCAGGATTCCTTTCATGGGTTGGTTAGTGCATACTTTAATTGTGTGCGCTTGAAATTATGGTCAAAGTCTTCGGGTCGTGAGTGTGAGGGTGTAGGCGAACTTTTCTATCTTTTGATGAAGTAGACGGGTTGATGTCCGTTGTCATCTTCTCTAACCAATGCTGATGATAACGCTCGACTTCCTACGGCAACGTATAGTATCAACTCTTCTCCTTATCGAGATCGGGTCAAGATGGGCAGTCGTCCCAGAAATGATTTGATGTCTGGGAAGGCTATCTTGCATTCTGGAGTCCACTCAAACTTCTTCTCTTTCCGTAGTATCGCATTGAATGGGAGATACTTTAGGGCCGATCCGGCCAGAAATCTGGATAGGGCTACTAGTCTTCCATTTAATTATTGTACCTCCTTTACGCAGGTCAGACTTTTCACGTCGGGTATAGCACGGAACTTGTCCCAGATTTGCATTGATACCTCTCTATGTTAGCATAAATCCTAGGAATTTGCCAACTTCTACTGTGAAAGTACATTTTGTGGGGTTTAGCCTCACCCCATGTTTCCTTATAGTGCCAAATACTTTGATTAGGTCGGACAGCAGTGTTTCCTCCTTTTGGGTTTTTATTAGCATGTCGTCCACGTAGACATACATCAGCTTTCCAATGTGGTAGGCAAATACCATGTTCATTAACCTCTGATATGTGGCCCTCGTATTCTTTAGTGTGAACGACATTACTACGTAGCAGTAGTTTGCTTTCAGGGTTAGGAATGAGGTTTTCTCCTGTGCGGGTTTATGCATTGGGATTTGGTTGTACCCTGTTCATACCCTGGATCGAGCTGTCCAACCCGTGATGTTCTACTGACAAGTCGACCGACCTCTTCAGGTCAGGACAATCCGACCTCTTCTCAAAAAGCACGGTCAAATCACTAGGAAAGCCCAAACGGAGGACCACGCCCCAAATCCTAAGGCAGCCCAAGCCTACAGAGAGAAGGGCGGTTCCCTTGATGATAAGATGACCTCATTTAAAGATAAGATAAAGATAAGATAAGTAACTTATCTTATCTAAAAAGGTCACTCCACACTTCTATAAATACACTGGAGGACCCAGGTATAACTCACACTCTGATTCTACTAAAAACCTGTTTAATACCCTTGCTAACTTAAGCATCGAAGTCCCTTGCAGGTACCACCACCCTCCGATAACCAAGGATCAGCAGCATTGGTAGTCCAAGTCGGACGTGTCCATTCCGGCCATCTCCTACACGCCGGACACGTCATCTCTGACCAGCACAAAAGATCTCGACTGAGATCAACCTACAGTTTCAGGTAACTTTCGGAATATACCCTGAGTAGGCGTCCACAAAGGAAAGGTATTTGTATCCCTGATGTACGGACTTTTGTGTGGTTTAGAATTTACAAATAAAAGCTCGTTGAAAGTATAGCTTCTAAACCAACAAAGAATCCTTTCATACAAAAATTTGGTTGTCACAAGTAACAAGCCTCTAATAAATAATAACTGAAGTATTTAAATCTTGGGTCGTCTCTCAAGGAATTGCAGGGAAGTGGTCTTGTTATTGGTTATGTAAAGGTCTATTTTAGGGTTTTTAAGATAAGAAGCAAGAATAGTAAATGGTAATGAAAATCCAATGACCAGAAAAGCTCTTGGCAGGGTATGAGAACTGGAAATCATATCCTAGTTATCCTTATCAATTGTAATGAGAATCGTTCATTGCTTCCACTTAGTTAACCCTCAACGAATGAAGGAAAGTCAAGTGGACTAAACAATTTGATTCCTCAAGTCCTAGTTAACTCCTAAGGAAAGACTAGCTTTAGTGGAATCCAAATCAATCAGCAACTTTCAATTATCAATCAACAAAGGAGTTTGATAACTCAAGTGTCACCAATTACTCAACCAAGCCAAGAACATAGAATCCTACTCTAACATCCTTCCAAGCATTTTTTCCAACACTTGGCACGTATAAAATAAAAGCTAACATGAGAGAAGAAGAGAAAATAGATTAAAGGAACATTGAATGTGGAATTGGGAAGAAATAAACCTAAACGTAAGAGAAATCCTAAATCCTAAAACTTAGATAGAGGAGAGAGCATCTCTCTCTAGAAACTACATCTAAAACTTAAAATTGTGAATAATGAGAAGTGTATGAATGCTTGAATGCCTCTACTTTGCAGCCTCTAATCTGTGTTTTCTGGGCCGAGAACTGGGTCAAAAATAGCCCAGAAATCGCTGGGGGCAAATTCTGATACGCTGAATTTTCGCAGATGCACGCATGCACGTCATGTAGCTGTATGGCCACCATGATAAATTATATATCATTTCGAAGTCCCAAATGTTAGCTTTCCAACACAACTTGAACCGCCTCATTTAGACCTCTGTAGCTCAAGTTATGACCGATTGAGTGTGAAGAGGTCAGGGCTGACAGCTCATTAATTCCTTCAATTTCTTGTATTCCTTCTAATTTTGCATGCTTCCTTTCCATCTTCTAAGCCATTCCTGCCCTATAAACCCTGAAATCACTTAACACACATATCAAGGCATTGAATGGTAATAAGAGAGGATTAAAATTAGCAAATTTAAGGCCAAAGAAGCATGTTTTCAATCATAGCACAAAATCAGGAAGGAAAATGTAAAACATGCGGATTCTATGAATAAGTGTGAGAATAGTGGATAAAATCCACTCAATTAAGCACAAAATGTACCACGAAATAGTGGTGCATCAATACCGACGATCCGTCGACTTGGGTGTCGATGTTTGGGAGGGGATATGGATCTTCAGGGCAGGCTTTGTTGAGGTTGATGTAGTCTACACACATTCACCATTTTCCATTTGGCTTTTTTACCAGCACGACATTGGCCAGCCACAGTGGATACTTAACCTCCCTTATGAACCCTGCCTCCAGGAAGGCTTGCACCTGTTCCTCCGCGACTTGCAATCTCTCCGGGCCGAGCTTCCTACGCTTTAGTTGTATTGATCAGCAGCCGGGGTATACAGCCAGCCTGTGGCGTATTAAACCGGGATCTATACCGGACATATCAGCAGCTTTCTAGGCAAAGAGGTTGGAGTTTTCCTTTAAGAGTCTGACTAAGAGCTCATTTAGGACCTTCTTCAGGTTTGCTCCTATACTTGTTGTTTTGTCTGGGGTGTCCCCGACTTGTACCTCTTCAGTCTCGCCTTTCAGCTAAGCACGGAGTTCTTCGAGAATCCGAGCTCCTCCGAGTTTGATAGCATTGGCCTCTTTTCCTCTGTGGTTGCCCTTTAGGTTCAAACTTTCATTGCGGCATCATCGTGCAAGCTTCTAGTCTCCTTTGATGGTATCTATACCCTCTGTGGTTAGAAATTTCATGCACAAGTGTGGAGTGGAGATTACTATAGCGAGCTAGTTTAAGGTTGTCCGGCCTGTAAGGGCGTTCTAGGCAGAATTCACATCGACTATAATGTAGTCGATGCTTAGCGTCATGGACCGGGCTCCCTTCCCGAAGGTAGTGTATAGTAAGATGTATCCAAAGGGCTGGATCGGAGCATCTCCTAGCCCGAATAGGCTGTTGGGTATGCTCTTAGTTCTTTTTCTTCGAGCCCGAGCTTATCGAAGGCAGATTTAAATAGAATGTCACCCGAGATTCCCTGATCGACCAGCGTTCGGTGGAGATTGGCATTGGCTAGTATGATGGTGGGGTGGTCGGGCGTCTTGCTCCCTTCTCCGACGTGGTATGTTTCTTTAAGGTGCCTCTTGCGGAATGATTTTGAGATTCCCCCTCCTGCGAATCCTCCATTGATCATGTGAATGTGCCTCTCCGGGGTGTGAGGGGGCGTTCAGTCCGCCCTCTCTCTTCGTCCCGTCTCCTTTTCCTAGGGTCGTTTGATCTCCTTGTGAGGAACTGATCTAGTCTTCCTTCTTAGGCAAACTTCTCTATGACGTTCTTCAGGTCCTAGCATTCATTAGTAGGATGTCCATAGATTTTGTGGTATTCAGAGTACTCGGTCTGACTTCCTCCTCTTTTGTGCTTGATTGGACATCGTGACCGGATCTTTTCTGTGTTTCATATCTCCCTGTAGACGTCTGCCAGGGATACCCAAAGGGGGTATAGTTATGGTACTTTCTCAATTTCTCCATGGGTTGATCCTCCTTTTTTCTTGGCTCCTTGTCCTTGTCCCGGGGTGGGTAGTAGTGGCTGGTTTTGGAGAATTCCCCCAATCAGGAGTTCTCTTCCATTTTAATGTATCTCTCGCAAGCCGTTGATAAGTCCTATGATTGCTGCTTTTGTGGGGAGGTTTTGTATGTCGAGGCATGCTTTATCAACTCTTTCCATGTAGTTTCCGAGGCTCTCTCAGTCTCCTTGTTTGATCCCCAATAGACTTGGAGCGTGCTTGGCTTTGTCTCTTTGAATAGAGAACCTAGCTAGGAATTTTTCATCGAGATCGTCAAAACTAGTAATTGATCTTGGGGGTAAGCTGTCGAACCACTTTACAGCCGTTTTGGTGAGAGTGGTTGGAAAGGCTTTGCAGTGAGTTGCGTCTGAGGCGTCCGTGAGGTACATCCGACTTCTAAAGTTGCTAAGGTGATGGCTTGGATCGAACGTTCCGTCATATGGGGTCATGTCGGGGTCTTTGAAGTCTTTTGGTACTTTTTCCTTCATGATTTCTTCTGTGAATGGGTCTTGTTCTCTGTAAGTACTAGCTTTACGATTGGATTGAGTAGTACTGGTCTTGAGGTCGGCTTCGAGTTTTTAGAGCTCTTCTTCTAGCTCCCTACGCCGCCTTGCTTCTCTTCGCAAGTCTTGTTTGGCCTCCTGCTGTCGTTCGGCTTATCATTCAAGCTGTTTAAGGCGATCTTGTTACTCACAAATGGCATCTAAGATCTCCGTGTTTTGAGGTTATTTCTCCCCCTTGGAGTGGTGCGCTTCCTTTGGTGAGGTTGGTATGGAATCTGCATTTTTTGTTAGTGTAACGTCTTCTAACCCGAAGGTGTGGTTGTTGTAATGAGGGTTGTTTGCCATGGTTGTGGGATGACTTCCAAGTCCCCGGCAACGGTGCCAATGTTCCGAGGGTTACCTGAAACGTTTGTTACTAATCTAACGAGATCTTCTGGTTCGGTTGAGTCTGTCGTGTCCAACTTGTTTGAGCTGAGGTGCCGCGGGTCCTCGATCACCAGGGGGTGGTGGTACCTGCAAGAGACTCCGATACTTAAGTCAATACGGGCTTTTGGCAGGTTTTTAGTAGAATTGGAGTATGTGTTATACCTGGGTGCTCCATTGTACTTATAGTGGTATTTGACGATCTTCCTTGAGATAAGTTTGTTATCTTATCTTATCTTTTATGGGTGAGATCATATCTTTTATCAACCGCTTCCTAGTAGGCGGTGGCTCTTCGTTTTGGGCCTTTTTGGGTATCTGTGGAGATCTTCTGAGCTCTTTGTGAAGAGGTCAGTAGTGGGCCAACCTTTCATGAGGTCGGTCCCTTTGTCTTCAGTGAACCCGACCCTATAGCTTAGACCAGTGTATGAACACCCACCATATCTGTAACAACCACGATTTTTGAGTACATGAGATCTTTTCCGAAGGTACGAATTTCTCCAGAAGATCAGTAAAGGGAACACCTCTGATGTATCATCAAGCATCTCAATCCTCATTGTCATTATGTCATCTTTAAGCTAGACCCTCTTTTGGGGCAAGCTCAACAATGCAATCGCAAAAACCTAGTTTTTTAACCGTATCGGTTAGGGGTTTTGATTATGGTTTCCGTAAATAGTCTCAATTTGAGGAACCGAACTCAATTAATGAGAGAAGAGAGATAATAGTATAATATTATCATTATATTAGTATTAAAATCTTCTTGAATGATATTATAAGGCAACCTGGTCAGTTTTAGTTAAAAACAGAAAATCGGTTTAACCGAGTTCATAGTTTACTGGTGCAGCTTAGCACCAGCACTCTCTGATGACTTTAGCAATGCTAAGGACTCATTATACATATTCTATTCTCATATTAAATATGTTACTAGTGTCATTTATTCTAGTAGCTCAGAAAAGAATTTTTAGAAATATTTTTACAAGTGTTCCGATACATCTAGTTTTAGTAGTTATACACCTAAGATATTTTAATATTAATCCACCTTCTAGCCAACCAATCACAACTCACCCTACACCCCCCAAGACACTCCAAGGCTGGTCATTTACTCCCTTTGGCCGAAAATAACAAGAGAGAAAAGAGAGAAACTTTCATGAACATTTAATCTTCAATGCTTGATTTCTTCTGAACTAAAACTCAAATCAAAACTCCGATTTCACCAAAATGATGCTTTCTTATTCCTCTACATAACCATATGACATATCAAGGCTTGAAATAAGGTGAGATGACTGTCTCCCTCCCTCTTCAATTCGGATTTCAAGGAAAACCATGCAAAACATGTGTTTCTTTTATGTTCCTCCTTAGGAATCATGCTTAACTTGACTTGAAGGCCAAGAAACATTAATTTCCAGCAACTCTAAGGATAGATATCCTTCCTAACGTGCTGAGAGACATTTGGTCAGTTGAAGGTTTTTGAATTTAAAGTTGTTCTTGATGTGATTTAGGAGGAAAAAGTGCTTAAGGACCACCTAGGGACATAACCGAATTAGGAGCAGAAAAACCAGGTAGGGTTTGACAAAATTAATCTTGATTGATTGTGTTTGAGTTGTGTGATTATGATATGGTTTGGTTATGCCTAAAATCGATTGCTTATATTAGCTATTCTTGGTGAAAGTTGGTTGAAATTTTGATGAAATTTGATGATATTCAAGCTATGAAACATGTTCTTGAGGGCAGCTGGAAAAACGAAACCTAGACCTCAAATTGGGGTTCAATTTGTGTTAAAATCATGTAGAAAATATGGGGTTTTAGTGGCTGCTAATTTATTATGAATTATGGTAAAAATCGGTTGCTGAAAAGACTGAAAAACGGGTAAAAACAGGGAAAGATTCTGAAAAATTTACGAAGAACATGAAGAACACTTTGAGTGTGGTGAAGAACATTGAAGAACACCTTTTAGATCTTAAAAAGGGCAAGGTTGTAATTATTTTGGTGTTTAAGGGGTTATTTGGTAATTTCTAAAAGTTAAGGTGGTTAAAGTAGAAATATTAAAGTTAGGGTGGATCTTCCAAAATGCTTGCCCTACGCGTAAGCGCCTTGTATGCGTGCGCGTCGATTGAGAGCATAGCGCTATTTTAAATAGAGGGTGGCACCAATGTTAATGTTGTAGGGGAACGTAGCATTCTCCAAATGAGCGCTACGTTCTTCTGCCCTGCTTTTTTTCTGCCTTCTCTCTTCCTCTTTTCTCACCTGCCACCAATCAAAACATACAATCAAAGTCTCACCAAAATTCTAAGGTTTTGCATCATTTCATAATAACCAAATAAATCATGCATAAATCTCATGATAATACATAAAATCAACAATGTTTGATTGAATCATGGTAAACATAAAATTCTAATCCAATTACTTACTTATTGTACAAGAAAGTGAATGATAGTAAAACTAGCCTAAGATGACTTGTCATCAAGCTTTAATGAGATCCACATGCTATAATGTCTTTTGGGTGTAGAACGCCAGCTAAGGAGTCCTCTCTGGGCGTTTGGATATTGGGCTTTGTTCCTTGGGCGCTGGACGCCAGAAAAGGGGCAGGAAGCTGGCGTTGGACGCCAGTTTTGGGCCTTCTAATTCGAAACAATGTATAAACTATTATAAATTAGTGGAAAGCTCTGAACCTCAGCTTTCCATAGCCATTTAGAACGCTCCATTTGGACTTCTATAGCTCCAGTAAATATCTTCCAAGTGCAAGGTGGTCAGATCTGGATAGCATCTACAATGCTTTCTTTGTCTCTGGATCAGACTTCTGCTCCAGCTCCTCAAATTCAGCCAGAGAATACGTGAAATGGTACAAAAACACACAAACTCAAAGTGGAATCCAAAAATATGAATTTAACACTAAAACCTGTAAAAACTTAATAAAAACTGAATAAAACATACTAAAAACTATATGAAAATGATGTCAAAAAGCGTGCGCACTGCCACTTCTCTTTCTCTATCTTCTTCTATTTCTTCTACCTCTCTTTTCTTCTCTTTCTCTTTTCCTTCTCTACCAGCGGAGAGCTTCTTCACCTTTGTGGAACTTTGGTGTAATTCTGGCAAAACTAACCACCGTGTGCATGCAGTGGCTGAAACAAGTGTCGTTGTTTCATCTTCTCATCTTGCTTTCTTCATCCTTTGATTTTCAGGTTTTTATTTTCTTTTCATGATAATTTTTGAGATTATTTTATTTTCTTTTCATATTAATTAGATTGAGTTATTGCATTCTTTAGTTATCTTTGTATTGCAAGTGTTATTATCTGAATTATTGGTTTACTTTTGATTGAATTTGAGCTTAATTGTGATAAGTTTGCACAATGCACATCAAATGCTTGGTTAAATGCCTAAATGAAACTTTTGCAAGGAGGTCAGATCTGGACAGCATCTGCAATGCTTTCTCTGTCTCTAGATCAGACTTATGCTCAAGCTCCTCAAATTCAGCCAGAAAATACCTGAAATGGTACAAAAACACACAAACTCAAAGTGGAATCCAAAAATATGAATTTAACACTAAAATCTATAAAAATTAATAAAAACTAAATTAAACATACTAAAAACTATATAAAAATGATGTCAAAAAGCATATAAGATATCCACTCATCACAACACCAAACTTAAACCGTTGCTTGTCCCTAAGCAACTAAAAACACAGTAGGAAAAAAAGAAAATTAAGATACAATAAATTTCTCAGTTTCCAATGAAGTTAAAATTAGATGAGCGGGACTTAGTAGCTTTTTTCTTATTAATAGTTTTGGCATCTCAATATCCAATAAAACTTAGAATGGTTGGCATCTTTAGGAACTTAGAATCCAGATGATATTGTTGACTCTCCTAGTTAAGCTCTTTTTGATTCTTGAACACAGCTTTCAGAGTCTTGGCCGTGACCCTAAGCACCTTGTTTTCCAGTATTGCCACCGGATACAATAATGCCATATACACTTTAACTGGGTGAACATTTTGAAATTGTGACTCAGCTTTGCTAGAGTCCCCAGATAGAGGTGTCCAGAGTTCTTAAGCACACTCTTTTTGCTTTGGACCACAACTTTAACCGCTCAGTCTCAAGATTTTCACTTGACACCTTCACGCCACAAGCACATGGTTAAGGACAGATTGGTTGAGCCGCTCAGGCCAAAATTTTATTCCTTTAGGCCCTCCTATCCACTGATGCTCAAAACCTTGTGTCCTTTTACCCTTGCGTTATGGTTTAAAGAGTTATTGGCTTTTTCAATCTGCCCTCCTTTTCCTGCATTTTTGGGCAGTAATGGATTTTTGTGCTTTTTATTTTTTTCTGTTTCATTTTGCCATTTTTTCTTTTTTTTTCGCATTCATAAATTTTTTTTCTTTTGCAACATGCTTTTTCTTTTTCTTTCTGCTGCTTTTTCTTGCTTCAAGAATCAATTTTTAGATTTTTCAGATTATCAATAATACTTTTCCTTTTTCCTTATTCTTTCAAGACCCAACATTCTAAAATCTCAACTTCAAATATGCACTCTTTAATCATATATTCAAAAAACAAAAGCAATGACACCACATCAACATAATTAAACTATTCTTATTTTAAACTTGAAATTCATATATCTCTCAATTCTTTTCAAATAAAAATTTTCTTTTAAGCAAGCTGAGAGATATATGAAATATTTTACATCTTTAAGACAACAATGCTAATGATCATGCAATAAGAACAAGAGAACAGATAAATAAACAGATAAAAAATAGAAAAATAACAGGAAAGGAGTAAAAGAGAATGAATCCACCTGAATGATGGTGGCCAGTGCTCCTCCTTGAGGATCCCATGTAGTGCTTGATCTCTTCAATGTCACTACTTTGTCTTTGTTAAGGCTGCTGCACAAGCTCATGTGCATGCTTTCTAGTTTGCTCCATCCTCTTCTTGTAGGGGCAAATGCCTTTCCTTTTTTCTTCTTTGAGGTTTTACTAGTCTTTGGTGCCATACTTAGGAGCAGTAGAAGTAATGGGGAAGAGTAGGGTAGAAAAAGGTGGGGTAGGTGGAGCTTCTGTGGGACCTACTGGTCCTAAGAGGTTAGAAATTCCAGATTCCCTACTCTGTTGCACTGGAGGTTGAATGCCCAGTGGTTGCTCCCTGGCTGGCATTCAACACCAGCAATGCTGCCCATTAGGGGCGTTGAACGCCCAGCAGGGATACCCTGGCTGGCGTTCAACTTTAACACTCTATCCAGAGTGTTCTGTTTTCACTACTGTGAATTCTGTCTTTGTTCTGACTGCTACATATGATGATGACCCTAAAAGAAAAATAAAACAAAATGAAATGAAATAAATAATTAATTAAGGTTGGGTTGCTTATGAAAAGACTTTTGCGTTGTCTAGAATACAGAATAAATTCCCGTTGCAAGTATAGCTTCTAAACCAACAAAAGTCCTTTCATACAAACGTTTTGGTTATCACAAGTAACAAACCCCTTAAAATTGATAACCGAGTATTTAAACCTCGGGTCGTCTTCTTAAGGAATTGCAGGGAGGTATGTTCTTATTATTGGTTATGGAGATTGTAAATTTGGGGTTTCAAGAATGAGGAGTGAATATGGCAATTAATTTAAATAGCGATTAAAATAAATAAATAATGTAAAGTGATGGTGTTTTTGCGGAAAAACGAATTTTCAACACACATATCCAACCGGCAAGTATACCGGGTCGCATCAAGTAGTAATAACTCACAAGAGTGAGGTCGATCCCACAGGGATTGATGGATCAAGCAACTTTAGTGGGTGATTAGTTTAGTCAAGCTAACATTGAAGTGAATTTGGATGAAGTGTAGCCAACAGAAAGTAAATGGCAGGGAATTAAAAGTGCAGAATAATTAAATTGCTGAAACTCAAAGAACAAGAAAGTAAAATGGCTGAAACTTAAATTGCAAGAAATATAAATTGCATCAAATGTAAAGGGAATTGGGTGCAGGAAATTTAAAATTCAACAAGAAAATGTAAAGAGTAATCAAGCAGAGAAGTAAAAGATGAAATAATTACAGCAGATTTAAACAGAAATGGAAAATTGCTTGAAGAAGCAACACAGAATGTAATTAAGCTCAATTGTGAAATTTAAAGAGACAAATGAAGATCTCAGGGAATCAAAGAGACTAGAAAACAAGTCTAGATCTCAATCCCTTCCTTGATCCAACAGCAAACAAGATGCAGGAAAATTAAAGATGAAAGCAATGAAGAAAACTTTGATTCAAATCACAATTCACTTGAAAGTTTGCAGAAGAAGAACAAGAGAGGTTGCAGATGGAGAATGAAAACAGAATTCCTTCCAATCTCCACCCAAGATTCAAAACAGAAATGAAAACTCAAAGAGAGAGCTATTTACTACTACTACTCCCTAATGGAGCAAGCCTCCCTCGAGCTCCAATTGATGCCTTTATATAGGCTTTACAAAATAAAAAATGAAAATGCAATTAAAACAAATTACAAAAATGAAAATCCTAATTTAATTGATTCATGTGCCTTTGAGTGATGATGTGGGCTTTGCTTGCTTTGGATTTGAGGAGAAATGGGTTTGGTTGGCCTTGATTCAATTTAGTGAGGAATTGAATTAAATTGAATTTTGGCCTATATGTTGCTCCCAGGAGGCTGCCCTGCCCTTGTGGAGGGCAGGGCAGAAAATGGTGTGTGCGGCCGTTGGTGCGTGCGAGTTGGGCGCTGATGCTTGCAGGATGCTGCCCTGCCCTTGTGGAGGGCAGGGCAGAAATTTTTGGTGCGCCAGAATGATGCCCGTGCGTGCTGCTGTGTTGCTGCCGAAACTCCTTGGTGCGCCAATCTTGTGCGCGTGTGTGCATCACCAAAATGTTGCCCTGCCCTTGCGGAGGGCAGGGCAATGTTTTCTTTGGGGAGTGCCAAGTTCGAATCCCATGGAGTGCATTGCTTGGCTTTTTCTTCTTGGCACCTAATTCACGCCTAAGGCTTGGCTTCCTAGAGGTCTTGTGTTCGAAACTTGGTGGAGGAAGTTGTTGCAATTTTTCCTTGAATTTTCATGAAGAAAACATGACGTTGCCCTCCAAGAGGGCATTCTGCTCTCCTTGAGGGCAGACTTCCTTGGTTTCCTTGTGTCTCCCTCTTCGAGCCTTGGTGGAAGCATTTTGGTTTATTTTCGCTTATTTTTGTCCCTTAAAGATGCCTTTCTTTCCTACCTTAATTTTACGCCAAATATGGATTACTATATATCGTTGGAAAGCTCTGAATGTCAGCTTTCCAACGCAACTGAAAGCACATCAATTGGACGTCTGTAGCTCAAGTTATAGCCCTTTGAAGGAGGCATGGTCATGCTGTGAGCGCCCAGATTTTACCTTAGCGAAAATTCTTGCTTCCAACCTCACTTTGCATCACGATTCTGCCCTGCCCTTGGCAAGAGCAGGGCAGTGTGCGTGCTGGCTGCTTCCTTCTTTGATTTGGTCATGGGCCACGCTTTTAAAAGCGTGGCCTAAGGCTCCAAAGTGTACCCCAACTTCAAAGTGTACCCCAAAGCTCTTTTTTTCTCCTTTTTTTGTGCTTCTTTGCTTCTTTTTCTTCTTATTTTCTACAAGATTTATAAAATTAAAATATCAAGAAAATATATCATTTAAGTACAAAAGCATTCAATATTTAAGCACAAATCATCAATTTCTGGTATGAAAAAGCATAGAAAAATAGGTATATGATGACTTGTCATCATAAAGCAAACTTTTGGCAAGGTATGAGAAACTGGAAGTCCAGACTTTGTTATTCTTAGCAATAATAATGAAAGTTGAATCTTAATTCCACTTAGTTGACCTTTGCTAGAGCAAAGGAAAGTCAAGGGACTAATTAGTTTGACCTTCGAATCCTATTTATTTCCTAAGAAAAGGTTGGGATTATTGAAGTTCAGTTCAATTAGCAAAGATAACAGTTATCAATTATATTAAGCTAAGATAACTCTTGAGTTACTGATTTCTTAACCAAGACCAAAAAGGAAAGAAATTAAATCTATTGGAATAAAATATCTCAGATTGGGAATAATCAATAGCATAAACAAAAGAAAGCAATATTAAACTGAAATACCTCAAATATCATTAAATAGGGAAATCATCATGAATGTGGCATAAGCCAAATAGGCAACATAACTAATATAGGCATTCAAGTATCTGAAAATAAGAAATCAATGTAAAGTAAAAGAACATTGAACCTGGGATCGAGATTCACTCCTAAAACTAAGAGAAGTCCTAAATCCTAATTTCTAAAAACTCTACCTAAATCCTAAGAGAGAGGAGGGAACCTCTCTCTCTAAAAACTACATCTAAAATAATAAAAAGTGAATTATGAATAGCATAATTATGAATTGATGCATTCACGCACTTTATAGCCTCTAATCTATGTGTTTTGGGCTGAAAACTGGGTCAAAAACAGCCCAGAAATCACTCCCAGCGCTTTCTGGTCCGTACAGGTCGCGGAAGAGTGACGCGGAGACGTCGTCCACGCGTTAGCGTGGGTTGTGTTCCTGCCAGGTCACGTGGCCGCGTAATCCACGCATTCGCGTCGCCTGGCGTCAAGGCGGCTATGGGAAATTATATATCATTGCGAAGCCCTAGACGTTAGCTTTCCAACGCAACTGAAACCATCTCATTTGGACCTCTGTAGCTAAAGTTATAGCCGTTTGAGTGCGAAGAGGTCAGGCTGGACATCTTAACAACTTCTTCAACTTCTTGTATTCCTTCCACTTTTGCATGCTTCCTTTCCATCCTCCAAGCCATTCCTGCCCTATAATATCTGAAAACACTTAACACACATATCAAGGCATCTAATGGTAATAAAAGAGGATTAATAATAAGCAAATATAAGATCAAAGAAGCATATTTTCAATCAAAGCACATAATTAGGAAGGCAAGTGCAAAACCATCCAAATAGTATGAATAAGTGGGTAAAGGGTTGATAAAATCCACTCAATTAAGCATAATATAAACCATAAAATAGTGGTTTATCAACCTCCACACACTTAAACAATAGCATGTCCTCATGCTAAGCTCAAGAGAAACTATAAAGATGAAGAGGAATGATAGGATGTATGAAATGCAACCTATCTATATGAATGCAACTACATGCAAAAATGTTTCTACCTACTTGGTTAAAAAAAATAAGTTCTCTAAGACAAACATAAATCAGATTTCAATAATTCAAATCATATAAAATAAAGACAAGTAAACTTGTAAGAAGATAGCTCATGAAAGCGAGGAACATAGAATCAAGCATTGAACCCTCACAGGAAGTGTATATCACTCTAATCTCTCAAGTGTCTAGGGTCAATCACTCTAATCTTCCCTAGTCATGCTTTCTAAACCTTGTTCTTCATCTAACCAATCAACAAATATTTAGCATACCAATGCAAACATCATGAGGTCTTTTTAGGGTTGTAATGGGGCTGAGGTAAAGGTAAGGATATATGTATGGCCAAGTGAGTTTTATAAAGTGAACCCTAGATTAGTCTAAGATCTCACCTAACATACTTTATATAATTTTAGAATACTTTACCTAACTACCCAAATTTTTCCCACTTTTGTATTACAAACTCATGTATCAAACTTATTTTTGAATTTTGTCCCATGTGCATTGATCATTTTTATTTTGCATTTGGGGTAATATTATTTTTCTTCTCTTTTCTTTTCTTTCTCTTTTTTTTGTATCCCCTTATTTAATTACTTAATTTTTTTTTTCAATGCACATGGTAATTTAATTATTTTTATTTCACATGAGCATGCTTCCCAAAACTTTTATTTTGAAATGTCTTTATTCTTTTTAACTCTCTACCTTTGTTTTTATCATCCATGTTCCCATAAGGTTCCCCACACTTAAACAATACACAATTTCTATCATAATATAACCAAGGATTCAACATGGAATTTTTATTTTGTTTTTCTGCTTAAGGCTAGTAATGTGGTTATAAAACAAGAGGGGATTAAAAGCTCAAAGGGGCTAACAAGGGTAATGTAGAAGGTAGGCTTTATTTGGGATAAGTGAGCTAAAATCAAACAATGGCCTCAATCATATGCAAGCATATAAATATACTAAACAATGGACATATAGGCTGAAACAAAGTAAATATTGCAATTATAGGGAAGAAAACACACAAGAATAAAATATTATGGTTAAATAATGTAACCATGCAATTAAGCTCAAAATCTCATAAGTTGTGTGTTCTTTGGCTCAAAAACTATGTTCCAAATACAACTTCAAATAAATTTAAAAAAAATCAATTTAAATTAGTGAAATACTATAAAAATTTCTTGAAAAAGAAAATATTACTTCAACCAAGTAGTAACTAAATGCACAAAATCAAATAAATATGCAATCAAATATGCAAATGCAACAACTAACAAGAAGAATAAACCATTAGTGTTGAGATAGAAGAGTGACTAACCCATAGAGATCGGTATCGACCTCCCCACACTTAAAGATTGCACCGTCCTCGGTGCATGCTGAGATGTGTAGGTGGACGGGTTGTTCCAACTGATGCTTTCCTTCAAGGATTGTGCAGATGGACTTGTTTGTCTCTCCTTTTAGAAGTTCCTCCCTTTTCCCATCTTCGGTGGCCAGCCTGGAAGAAGAGAAAAAGTAGAACAGTAACCCAGAGTTAAGGATAAGAACATAAATAAAATATGGGTGTTAATGCCAAATAATAAAGGTCTCAATTACATGGTAGCTACAACATGCAAGTGAGGAAACAATAAAAGCACATGGCATACTAGTGGTGCAAAATTTTGCAACAATTAGGGAGAGTGTGGGTAAGGAGAGGTAATGTAAATTCATGTCAATGCAAAATTAATACAGGTATAAAAGATAGGCATTGATTTAAATAATATTACCTAACCAGAATAAAACAAGTCACTAAGAACCCAAAATAATTCAAGAGAAGATGCAACAGCTAAATAAGAAAATTTTAACACCAAAGGAAAAATAATGAAATTAGAAAAGAAAAGAAAAATATGCACTAACTTAAAATGTAATGAATGAAATATGCAAATAAATTAAGTAAAATAAAATGAAAAATAAAAAGAATGAGAAGAGAAAGAAGGGAAGAAGAAGTAAAGAAGAGAGGACGAAGATAGAATAAGAAAAGATAGAAAAAATTAGGATTAGAGAAGAAAAGATAAGAAAATTGGCACTGATCTGGATAGGTTGTGCGACACTGGCAACGCGGTCGCGTGGGTGACGCGGCCGCGTGGGGCGTAATAAGTTCAGGCGATGCGGACGCATGGGGCACGTGAACGCGTGGCCTGATTTGTGCGATTGGCGCGAGTGCAGCCTTGCGTTCGCGCAACTCTCTATTCGAAACTCTTTTTGCCAATTTTTAGGGTTACGCAGTCACGTGGTTGACGCGATCGCGTGGGTGGCCAAGATTGGAGGATGACGCAGACGCGTGGGGCATGCGTTTGCGTGGTAAGGCTTGTGTGTCTAGCGCTAGTCCAACCTTACTCCAGCACAACTTTCGGCCTTGCACCTTTTTGACGTCGTTTTTCATGGCACGCGGCCGCGTGCGTGACGCGGTCGCGTGGGAGGCCAAAGTTCCACATGACGTGGTCGCGTGAGCGACGAGGTCGCGTAGGGTCAAATTATGCTAATGGCGCACCTCCAGCCACGCTCTCGCGTGACTCTCTGTTCAATTCTTTTCTTCCTAACGCACTAGTGACGCGGACGTGTCAGCGACGCTGTCGCGTCACGTGCGTGTTTTTTTTATGCAGTATACAGAATGCAAATGATATGAATGTTATGAGTAATTCCAGGTTCAATGAAAAATAAAATAAAACTTGAAAACAAATAAAACTAAATAAAAATGAAAAAGGAACGGTCATACCATTGGTTGAGCTTCCTGTTATGGCGGCTTATGCTTGAATTCGTCCAGAAATCTCCACCAATGCTGGAATGCCAATATCCTCCGGGGTCCCAAACTAGGCATGTGAAGCTTCTGAGCAGCTTCAAACAGATTTTCAGACTCCCGGGGTGATGAATATCAGAATAGACTCCAGGATCCCAAACTTTTCTTCTACACCCGTCTTTGTCTTGATCTATATTGGTCCAATCGGGTGATGAGTAATCTGAATTCTCACTGTAGTGACCAAACAGCTTCCGAGATCCTTTAAATTGAGCTTGACACCAATTCTTGCACCTCAAGTTGAAGTGCGAAACCTTATTGAATCTTGCATACCAGCGTTGAGTGCGAGTCATATCCCTTTTCCTCTTAAAACCGCAGAGAGCTCTAAGCTGGCCATCTGTTTCAAGTAAACCATATTCAAGTGGAAAAGTAAAGATAAAAGGCAAAGGTGTTACCCACTTGTAGTTTGTAATTGGTGGTAATGGCCGTGGGATAGGTGTTTCCAATGGTTCTGTAAGTTCTACTCCTTTATAATCTTCTGTGAATTCTTCCACTTCAACCATATCTTGATCAGAGTCTTCAATTTCTCCCTCATCATTGCTCAAGTCATATATTGGAGGTTGAGAAAAATCTACCTCAGCATCATCTTCATATTCCCTCGGGGAAGATTCTTCTGTCTCAAAGAAATCACTTGCGGATGCAAGTTCGTCACTAAGAGAACAGGACTCGTGATCATCATCATCAAGGAAACCTGCGTCCTGGGTTATTCTGTCCAGTTCTTCATAAGATATTTGCATTGGAGGCGGTGCAAAATCCTCTTGAGCATCAATTGTAACCTCCTTGATGGAATTCTCCACAACTCTGGATTCAGGTGGTGGTTCGGCATCTCCTAAATCTTCAACCAACTCTTCTTCTTCTACAATGACAGCTTCCTCTACTTGTTCCAGTACGAAGTTATGCTCTATGCTGTTCACTGGAGCTTTAAGCATCTTCTTTGTACTGCACTCTTCATTGGATTCTCCACATAAAGCCATGGGAGTCTGTTGAGGGGCTGAAAGTCTGGAAGATGATTGATTCATTGCTTGCTCCAGTTGATGAAGGGTTGCAGTCAATTGTTTTATTGATTCTTCAAGGCGAACCTGTGATTCTGGCTTTAATGGATATGGGTATGGTGTGTGTGGGGTGGTGGTTCTTGGGAGTAATTGGATTGGTGTTGGGGTGGATAAGGATCGTATGGTGGCGAATGGTGAAAAGAAGCTTGTGAGTATGGTGGTTCGACGTTATGTTGAGAGGATGGTCTATAGGCACGGGGTGGGGCTTGTTGGTAGTTACAAGGTTGTCCACCATATCTCTCAGCTGGGTATGCATTGTACAATGGTCGTTGTCCATGATATCTTGGAGGGTGTTGTTGCCTAAAGGGTTGATTAGATCCTCTTGGCTCCATCCATCCTTGATTGGTCTGACCTTGATGCATATTCCTGCTGTGGTTTCTATTTCCTTCAACAAAGTTAGAACCAAACTCAAAGCGAGAGGGGTGAGAATTCATAGTAGATATCAAAAATAAGAGGGAAGAAGGAGAAACAAATAAACAAGTAAAAGAAAAAAAAATTTTGAAAAATATTTACAATAACCAATAATAAGGCACACGTTTGCAACTCCCCGGCATTGCCGCCATTTTGATGAGAAGACTTTTGCGTGGTCTAGAATTCAGAATAATTTCCCGTTGCAAGTATAGCTTCTAAACCAACAAAAGTCCTTTCATACAAACGTTTTGGTTGTCACAAGTAACAAACCCCTTAAAATTGATAATCGAGTATTTAAACCTCGGGTCGTCTTCTCAAGGAATTGCAGGGAGGTATGTTCTTATTATTGGTTATGGAGATTGTAAATTTGGGGTTTCAAGAATGAGGAGTGAATATGACAATTAATTTAAATAGCAATTAGAATAAATAAATACTGTAAAGCAAACTTTTGGCAAGGTATGAGAAATTGGAAGTCCAGACTTTGTTATTCTTAGCAATAATAATGGAAGTTGAATCTTAATTCCACTTAGTTGACCTTTGCTAGAGCAAAGGAAAGTCAAGGGACTAATTAGTTTGACCTTCGAATCCTATTTATTTCCTAAGAAAGGGTTGGGATTATTGAAGTTCAGTTCAATTAGCAAAGATAACAGTTATCAATTATATTGAGCTACGATAACTCCTGAGTTACTGATTTCTTAACCAAGACCAAAAAGGAAATAAATTACATCTATTGGAATAAAATATCTTAGATTGGGAATAATCAATAGCATAAACAAAAGAAAGCAATATTAAACTGAAATACCTCAAATATCATTAAATAAGGAAATCATCATGAATGTGGCATAAGCCAAATAGGCAACATAACTAATATAGGCATTCAAGTATCTGAAAATAAGAAATAAATGTAAAGTAAAAGAACATTGAACCTGAGATCGAGAGTCACTCTTAAAACTAAGAAAAGTCCTAAATCCTAATTTCTAAAAACTCTACCTAAATCCTAAGAGAGGAGGGAACCTCTCTCTCTAAAAACTACATCTAAAATAATAAAAAGTGAATTATAAATAGCATAATTATGAATGGATGCATTCCCCCACTTTATAGCCTCTAATCTGTGTGTTTTGAGCTGAAAACTGGGTCAAAACAGCCCAGAAATCACTCCCAGCGCTTTCTGGTCCGTACAGGTCGCGGAGGAGTGACGCGGAGGCGTCGTCTACACGTTAGCGTGGGTTGTGTTCCTGCCAGGTCACGCGGCCGCGTGATCCACGCGTTCGCATTGCCTTGTGTTAGGGCGGCTGTGGTAAATTATATATCATTGCGAAGCCCGGGACGTTAGCTTTCCAACACAACTGGAACCATCACATTTGGACCTCTGTAGTTAAAGTTATAGCCGTTTGAGTGCGAAGAGGTCAGGCTGGACAACTTAACAACTTCTTCAACTTCTTGTATTCCTTCCACTTTTGCATGCTTCCTTTCCATCCTCCAAGCCACTCCTGCCCTATAATATATGAAATCACTTAACACACATATCAAGGCATCTAATGGTAATAAGAGAGGATTAATAATAAGCAAATATAAGATCAAAGAAGCATGTTTCAATCAAAGCACATAATTAGGAAGGCAAGTGCAAAACCATGCAAATATTATGAATAAGTGGGTAAAGAGTTGATAAAATCCACTCAATTAAGCACAATATAAACCATAAAATAGTAGTTTATCAGTTGCCTCCCAACAAGCACTTTTTAATATCATTAGCTTGACGGACAACCCCTTTCAAGGAGGAAGATAGTCATAGAGGAATAAATATCTACTCCTTACTCGGGGCTTCCTTCCTGTGTTCTCATTGAATACCGTAATACGCTCAAGAGACAAGATCTTGTTCACTGCCTGAGGTAGGATTGGGCTTATAGCAGTATGCTGGTGTCCCTTTTTGTCACTTCCATCTTCCACAGTAAACACCTTGATGGGATAAGTTAATACCACCATCTTCCATGGTGAAAAGCCCTTAGTAGGGATATTTTTTTCTTTCCAGCCCCTAAGTATCTTCCTTTTGGGGCCTTCTTCCTTTATGGATAGTGTACATCCCACACCAAACTTACGTTTGGTCATAGGAGGGGTTGAATTAGTTTCACCCAAGGGAGGGGGCTTGGATGCTGAATCCTTTATGCAAGTGCCTCCCTTGTCAGCGGGTAATAGAGGGTCAAGAACCTTGAATACCATCCAGTCCTTATGCAAGGTAATCCTTGTTTCCTCTTGGATTCCCAGCTTCTCTATTACTATACTTGACCCTAGGTCACACAGCCTTCTCAAAGGTCATGGTGCCTATGGTGCAAGTGATCAGAAAGCGTCCAGGATCTGGAAGCTTCTGAGGTAGTTCTTGTTGAACCAAAGCATGGAATTCTTTGGTAAGTAGTGGAGATTCTTCCTCCAGAGACTTTGTGATGAGTGGATAATTTATACGCTTTTTGGCATTGTTTTTAGGTAGTTTTTAGTAGGATATAGTTACTTTTAGGGATGTTTTCATTAGTTTTTATGCTAAATTCACATTTCTGGACTTTACTATGAGTTTGTGTGTTTTTCTATGATTTCAGGTAATTTCTGGCTGAAATTGAGGGACCTGAGCAAAACTCTGATAAAAGGCTGACAAAGGACTGCTGATGTTGTTGGATTCTGACCTCCCTGAAATCGAAATGGATTTTCTAGAGCTACAGAACTCCAAATGGTGTGCTCTCAATGGCGTTGGAATTTAGACATCCAGAGCTTTCCAGCAATATATAATAGTCTATACTTTATCGTGATTAGATGACGTAAACTGGCGCTCAACGCCAGTTCCATGCTACATTCTGGAGTCAAACGCCAGAAACACATCACGAACCAGAGTTGAACGCCCAAAACATGTTACAACTTGGCGTTCAACTCCAAGATAAGTCTCAGCTCGTGTAAAGATCAAGCTCAGCCCAAGCACATACCAAGTGGGCCCCGAAAGTGGATTTCTGCATCAATTACTTACTTCTATAAACCCTAGTAGCTAGTCTAGTATAAATAGGAATTTTTATTATTGTATTAGGGATCTTTGGTCTCAATTTTATTTTATTATTCATCACTTATGTATTTTCAACGGTAGAGTTTCTACACACCATAGATTAAGGGTGTGGAGCTCTGCTGTACCTCAAGTTTCGATGCAATTACTACTATTTTCTATTCAATTCCGCTTGTTCTTATTCTAAGATATTCGTTGCACTTCAACATGATGAATGTGATGATCCATGACACTCATCATCATTCTCACATATGAACGCGTGACTAACAACCACTTCCATTCTACCTTAGACCGGGCGCATATCTCTTGGATTCCTTAATCAGAATCTTCGTAGTATAAGCTAGAATTGATGGCGGCATTCATGGGAATCCGGAAAGTCTAACCTTGTCTGTGGTATTCTGAGTAGGATTTCGGGATTGAACGACTGTGACGAGCTTCAAACTCGCGATTGCTGGGCGTGATGACAAACGCAAAAGAATTAAGGGATTCTATTCCAACATGATCGAGAACCGACAGATGATTAGCCGTGCTGTGACAGAGCATTTAGACCATTTTCACTGAGAGGATGGGATGTAGCCATTGCCAATGGTGATTCCCTACATACAGCTTGCCATAGAAAGGAGTGACAAAGATTGGATAAAAGCAGAAGGAAAGCAGAAATTCAGAAGGGACACAGCACCTCCATGCACTTATCTGAAATTCCCACCATTGAATTACATGAGTAACTCTATCTTTATTTTATGTCTATTATTTATTATTATTCGAAAATCGAATAATCAATTATTATCCATCTGACTGAGCTTGGCGTTCAACTCCAGAAACAGCCCAGGCACGTGAGAAGCTTAAGTATCAGCCCTAGCACACACCAAGTGGGCCCCAGAAGTGGATTTCTGCACTAGCCATCTTAGTTTACTCATTCTCTGTAAACCTAGGTTACTAGTTTAGTATTTAAACAACTTTTAGAGACTTATTTTGTATCTCATGACATTTTTAGATCTGAAATTTGTACCTTTTGGCAGCATGAGTCTCTAAACCCCATTGTTGGGGGTGAGGAGCTCTGCAGCGTCTCGATGAATTAATGCAATTATTTCCGTTTCCCATTCAAATATGCTTGTTTCTATCTAAGATGTTCATTCGCGCTTCACTATGAAGGAGGTGATGATCCATGACACTCATCACCTTCCTCACCCCATGAACGTGTGCCTGACAACCACCTCCGTTCTACATCAGATTGAATGAGTATCTCTTAGATTCCTTAATCAGAATCTTCGTGGTATAAGCTGGAATTGATGGCGGCATTCACGAGAATCCAGAAAGTCTAAACCTTGTCTGTGGTATTCCAAGTAGGATTCTGGGATTGGATGACTGTGACGAGCTTCAAACTCACGGGTGTTGGGCATGATGACAAACGTAAAAGAATCAATGGATTCTATTCCGACATGATCGAGAATCAACAGCTGATTAGCCGTGCTGTGACAGAGCATTTGGACCATTTTCACTGAGAGGATGGGAAGTAGCCATTGACAACGGTGACACCCTACATAGAGCCTGCCATGGAAGGAACTTTGCACATTTGCATGAGTTGAATATTATATTAAAGGAATTCAGAAGACAAAGCATCTCCAAAACTCCAACATATTCTCCATTATTGAACAACAAGTATTTATTTCACGCTCTTTTATTTTTTTTAGTAATTCAAACTGATAATTATAATTGATCTCCTGACTAAGAATAATAAAATAAACATAGCTTGCTTCAAACCAACAATCTCCGTGGGATTCGACCCTTACTCACGTAAGGTATTACTTGGACGACCCAGTGCACTTGTTGGTTAGTTGTGCGGATTGCAATTTGGCATTGTTTTTAGGTAGTTTTTAGTATGATCTAGTTACTTTTAGGGATGTTTTCATTAGTTTTTATGCTAAATTCACATTTCTGGACTTTATTATGAGTTTGCGTGTTTTTCTATGATTTCAGGTATTTTCTGGCAGAAATTGAGGGACCTGAGCAAAACTCTGATAGGAGGCTGACAAAGGACTACTAATGCTGTTGGAATCTAACCTTCTTACGCTCAAAATGAATTTTTTGGAGCTACATAACTTCAAATGAAGCGATCTCAACGGCATTGGAAAGTAGACATCTAGAGCTTTCCATCAATATATAATAGTTCATACTTTATTCGAGATTTGACGACGTAAACTGGTGCTCAACGCCAGTTCCATGCTGCATTCTGGAGTCAAACGCCAGAAACACGTCACGAACCAGAGTTGAACGCCCAAAACACGTTACAACTTGGCGTTCAACTCCAAGAGAAGCCCCAGCTCGTGGATAGATCAAGCTCAGCCCAAGCACACACCAAGTAGGCCCCAGAAGTGAATTTATGCATCAATTACTTACCTTTGTAAACCCTAGTAGCTAGTTAAGTATAAATAGAACTTTTTACTAGTTTATTAGATATCTTTGATTGTATTATTCAATCTTTGGACGTTTAGTTCTTAGATCTGGGGGCTGGCCATTCGGCCATGCCTGGACCTTTCACTTATGTATTTTCAACGGTGGAGTTTCTACACACCATAGATTAAGGGTGTGGAGCTCTGCTGTACCTCAAGTTTTAATGCAATTACTACTATCTTCTATCCAATTCGATTTATTCCTGTTCTAAGATATTCGTTGCACTTCAACTTGATGAATGTGATGATCCGTGACACTCATTATCATTCTCACCTATGAACGCGCGTGACTGACAACCACTTCCGTTCTACCTTAGACCGGACGCATATCTCTTGGATTCCTTGATCAGAATCTTCGTGGTATAAGCTATAATTGATGGCGGCATTCATGGGAATCCGGAAAGTCTAACCTTGTCTGTGGTATTCCGAGTAGGATTCCGGGATTGAATGACTATGACGAGCTTCAAACTCCTGAAGGCCGGGCGTTAGTGACAGACGCAAAAGAATCAATGGATTCTATTCCAACCTGATTGAGAACCCACAGATGATTAGCTGTGCTGTGACAGAGCATTTGGACTATTTTCACTGAGAGGATGGGATGTAGCCATTGACAATGGTGATGCCCTACATACAGCTTGCCATAGAAAGGAGTGATGAAAAACTAGAAGGAAGAAGTAGGAAAGCAGAGATTCAAAAGGAACACAGCACCTCCATACACCTATCTGAAATTCCCACCATTGAATTACATGAGTAACTTTATCTTTATGTTCTATTTATTTTATTATCTTTATTTAAACCAATAATCTCTTAATCCAGTTAGATCCGCCTGACTGGGATTTACAAGATGACCATAGCTTGCTTCATACCAACAATCTCTGTGGGATCGACCCTTACTCACGTAAGGTATTACTTGGACGACCCAGTACACTTGCTGGTTAGTTGTGCGGAGTTGTGACAAAGTGTGATTTATGTTTGAGAGCACCAAGTCTTTGGAGCCATTGCTCTTTTAGGGTCAGGCATAAATCTTATGCCACTCTCTGTAATGGAGAAGCTGGGGATCATTGAGGTACAGCCTGCCTTATTCTCATTACAATTGGCAGACAAGTCAGTAAGACAAGCTTATGGATTGGTAGAGGACGTGTTAGTGAAGGTTGAAGGCCTTTACATCCCTGCTGATTTCATAATCTTAGACACAAGGAAGGAAGAGGATAAATGCATCATCCATGGATGACCTTTCCTAGCCACAGCAGAAGCTGTGATAGATGTTAACAGAGGAGAATTAGTCCTTCAATTGAATGGGGACTACCTTGTGTTTAAAGCACATGGCTATCCTTCTGTAAAAAGAGAGTAAGCATGGAGAGCTTCTCTTAGTACAGAGTCAAACAGAGCCCCCACAATCAAACTCTAAGTTTGCTATTGGGAGGCCACAACCAAACTCTAAGTTTGGTGTTAAACCCCCATATCCAAACTCTAAATTTGGTGTTGGGAGTCCACAACATTGACCTGATCACCTTTGTGGCTCCAAGAGAGCCCACTGTCAAGCTAGTGACACTAAAAGAGCGCTTGTTGGGAGGCAACCCAATTTTTATTTATCTAATTTTATTTTATTTTCATTGTTCTTTTATGTTTTATTAGGTTCATGATCCTGTGGAGTCATGAAAAAAATATTAAAATTAAAAACAGAATCAAAAATAGCAGAAGAAAAATCACACCCTGGAGGAAGGACTTACAGGCGTTTAAACGCCAGTAAGGAGCATCTGGCTGACGTTCAACGCCAGAACAGAGCATGGATCCAGCGCTGAACGCCAGAAACAAGCAACATCCTGACGTTTGAACGCCAGTAACAAGCATGGAACTGGCATTCAACGCCAGAAACATGCTACACATGGGCGTTGAACGCCCAGAATGAGCATCACTTCGGCGTCTAAACGCCAGAATTGCATGCAAAGGCATTTTACATGCCTAATTAGTGCAGGGATGTAAATCCTTGACACCTCAGGATCTGTGGACCCCACAGGATCATCTCAGGATCTATGGACCCCACAGGATCCCTACCTACCATATGCTCACCTTACCTCCTAATAATCCTATAACATACTTTCCCAAAAACCCTTCACCAATCACCTCAATCTCTCTTCCCAATTACCCCCTTTCACCATTCACATCCTTCCACTCTTTCCCATAAACCCTCCTACCTTCAAATTCAAATTTCTTTCCCACCCAAACCCACCCTAAATGGCCGAACCTACCCCCTCTCCTCTCCCTATATAAACCCCTCTATTCTCCTTAATTTTCACACAACACAAACCTCTCTTCTCCTTCTTGGCCGAATACACCTCTCCCCCTCCCCTCCATATTTTCTTCTTATTCTTCTTCTTTTCTTTCTTCTCTTGCTCGAGGGTGAGCAATATTTTAAGTTTGGTGTGGTAAAAGCATAAGCTTTTTGTTTTTCCATTACCATTGATGGCACCTAAGGCCGGAGAATACTCTAGAAAAGGGAAAGGGAAGACAAAAGCTTCCACCTCCGAGTCATGGGAGATGGAAAGATTCATCTCCAAAGTCCATCAAAACCACTTCTATGATGTTGTGGCCAAGAAGAAGGTGATCCCCGAGGTCCATTTCAAGCTCAAGAAAAATGAGTACCCGGAGATCCGACATGAGATCCAAAGAAGAGGTTGGGAAGTTCTAACCAACCCCATCCAACAAGTCGGAATCTTAATGGTTCAAGAGTTCTATGCCAATGCATGGATCACTAGGAACCATGATCAAAGTAAGAACCCAAACCCAAAGAATTATCTTACAATGGTTCGGGTGAAATACTTAGATTTTAGTCCGGAAAATGTGAGGTTGGCGTTCAACTTACCCATGATGCAAGGAGATGCACGCCCCTACACTAGAAGGGTCAACTTTAATCAAAGGTTGGACCAAGTCCTTATGGACATATGTGGGAAGAAGCTCAAAGGAAAAGAGACTCCAAAGGCAAGCCGATTCAACTAAGAAGACTGGACCTCAAGCTTGTGGCTAGAGGATGGTTGGAGTTCATTCAACGCTCCATCATCCCCACTAGCAACCGATTTGAAGTTACTGTGGATCGGGCCATCATGATTGGAGAGGAAGTAGAAGTTCATGAAATCATCTCCCATGAATTCTACAAAATAGTCGATAAGTCATCTACTTTGGCAAGGCTAGCTTTTCCTCATCTTATTTGCCATCTATGTTACTCAGCTGGAGTTATCATAGAAGGAGAC
This sequence comes from Arachis hypogaea, assembly GCF_003086295.3. NCBI lineage: Eukaryota > Viridiplantae > Streptophyta > Magnoliopsida > Fabales > Fabaceae > Arachis > Arachis hypogaea. The sequence continues at coordinate 47,276,261 of NC_092041.1, read as the reverse complement.
ATCCTCATTAAGGAGGACAAGCCCATCACTAAGAAAAGGATAGAGCAAACAAGAGAGCCCACTCATGGAACCCAAGAGACGCATGAGGGAGCACATCACCAAGAAATCCCGGAGATGCCTCAAGGGATGCACTTTCCTCCCAACAACTATTGGGAACAACTCAACACTTCCTTAGAAGATTTGAGTTACAATGTGGATCAATTAAGGGTGGAACATCAAGAGCACTCCATCATTCTCCATGAAATTAGGGAAGATCAAAGAGCAATGAGGGAGGAGCAACAAAGGCAAGGAAAAGACATAGAAGAAGTCAAGGACATCATTGGTTCTTCAAGAAGAAAGCTCCACCATCACTAAGGTGGATTCATTCCTTGTTCTTATTTTTTCTGTTTTTTGTTTTTATCTATGTTTTGTGTCTCTACTTCATGATCATTAGTATGTAGTAACTATGACTTAAAGCTATGAATAAATTCCATAAATCCTGTACCTCTCTTAAATGAAAAATGTTTTTAATTCAAAAGAACAAAAAGTACATAAATTTCGAAAATTGTCCTTGAATTTAGTTTAATTATATTGATGTGGCGACAATACTTATTGTTTTCTGAATGAATGATTAAACAGTGCATATTTTTGATCTTGTTGTTTATGAATGTTAAAATTGTTGGCTCTTGAAAGAATGATGAACAAAGAGAAATGTTATTGATGATCTAAAAAATCATAAAACTGATTCTTGAAGCAAGAAAAAGCAGTGAAAAAAAAAACAAAAGCTTGTGAAAAAAATGGCGAAAAAAAACAAAAAAAATAATAAAAAAATAAAAAGCAAGTAGAAAAAGCCAATAGCCCTTAAAACCAAAAGGCAAGGGTAAAAAGGATCCAAGGCTTTCACCTAGTTATGTGTCTGTGGCATTTATGTATCCGGTGGTAATACTGGAAAACAAAGTGCTTAGGGCCACGGCCAAGACTCGTAAAAGTAGCTGTGTTCAAGAATCAACAAACTTAACTAGGAGAATCAATAACACTATCTGAAATTCTAAGTTCCTATAGAAGCCAATCATTCTAGACTTCAAAGGAAAAAGTGAGATGCCAAAACTGTTCAGAAGCAAAAAGATACAAGTCCCGCTCATCTAATTAGAATTAATATTCATTGATATTTTGAGATTTATAGTATATTCTCTTCTTTTTATCCTAATTGATTTTCAGTTGCTTGGGGACAAGCAACAATTTAAGTTTGGTGTTATGATGAGCGGATAATTTATATGCTTTTTGGCATTGTTTTTAGGTAGTTTTTAGTAGGATCAAGCTACTTTTAGGGATATTTTCATTAGTTTTTAGGCTAAATTCACACTTCTGGACTTTACTATGAGTTTGTGTGTTTTTCTTTGATTTCAAATATTTTCTGGCTGAAATTGAGGGACCTGAGCAAAACTCTGATAGGAGACTGACAAAGGACTGCTGATACTGTTGGAATCTGACCTCCCTGCACTCAAAATGGATTTTCTAGAGCTACAGAACTCCAAATGGCACGCTCTCAACGGTGTTGGAAAGTAGACATCCAGAGCTTTCTAGCAATATTAATAGTTCATACTTTATTAATGATTCGACGATGTAAACTGGCGCTCAACGCCAGTTCCATGTTGCTGTCTGGAGTCAAACGCCAGAAACACGTCACAAACCGGAGTTGAACGCCCAAAACATGTTACAACTTGGTGTTCAACTTCAAAAGAAGCCTCAACTCGTGGATAGATCAAGCTCAGCCTAAACATACACCAAGTGGGCCCTGGAAGTGAATTTATGCATCAATTACTTACTCCTGTAAACCCTAGTAGCTAGTCTAGTATAAATAGGATAGTTTACTATTGCATTAGACATATTGGGACGTTTAGTTCTCAGATCATGGGGGCTGGCCATTCGGCCATGCTTGGACCTTTCACTTATGTATTTTCAATGGTGGAGTTTCTATACACCATAGATTAAGGGTGTTGAGCTCTGCTGTACCTCAAGTTTCAATGCAGTTACTATTATTTTCTATCCAATTCGATTTATTCCTATTCTAAGATATTCGTTGCACTTCAACTTGATAAATGTGATGATCTGTGACACTCATCATCATTCCCACTTATGAACGCGTGTGACTGACAACCACTTCCGTTCTACCTTAGACCGGGCACATATCTCTTGGATTCCTTAATCAGAATCTTCGTGGTATAAGCTAGAATTGATGGCGGCATTCATGGGAATCCGGAAAGTCTAACCTTGTCTGTGGTATTCCGAGTAGGATTTCGGGATTGAATGACTGTGACGAGCTTCAAACTTCTGAAGGCTGGGCGTTAGTGACAGACGCAAAAGAATCACGGGATTCTATTCCAACCTGATTGAGAACCGACAGATGATTAGTCGTGCTGTGACAGAGCATTTGGACCTTTTTCACTGAGAGGATGGGATGTAGCCATTGACAACGGTGATGCCCTACATACAGCTTGCCATAGAAAGGAGTGATGAAAAACTAGAAGGAAGAAGTAGGAAAGCAGAGATTCAGAGGGAACACAGCACCTCCATACACCTATCTGAAATTCCAACCATTGAATTACATGAGTAACTTTATCTTTATTTTCTATTTATTTTATTATCTTTATTTAAACCAATAATCTCTTAATCCAGTTAGATCCGCCTGACTGGGATTTACAAGATGACCATAGCTTGCTTCATACCAACAATCTCTGTGGGATCGACCCTTACTCACGTAAGGTATTACTTGGACGACCCAGTACACTTGCTGGTTAGTTGTGTGGAGTTGTGACAAAGTGTGATTTATGTTTGAGAGCACCAAGTCTTTGGGGCCATTGTTGATGATGACAATTTCGTGCACCAATGGGATGTAGCCATTGACAACGGTGATGCCTTACATACAGCTTGCCATAGAAAGAAGTGACAAAGATTGGATAAAAGCAGAAGGAAAGTAGAGATTCAGAAGGGACACAGCACCTCCATGCACTTATCTGAAATTCCCACCATTGAATTACATGAGTAACTCTATCTTTATTTTCTATCTATTATTTATTATTATTCGAAAACCCAATAATCAATTATTATCCGCCTGACTGAGATTTACAAGGTGACCATAGCTTGCTTCATACCAACAATCTTCATGGGATCGACCCTTACTCACGTACGGTATTACTTGGATGACCCAGTGCAGTTGCTGGTTAGTTGTGTGGAGTTGTGACTAAGTGTGATTCACGTTTGAGAGCGCTACCAAGTTTTTGGCGCCATTGTTGATGATCACAATTCCGTGCACTACTTTGTACCAAATATCTTCGCATTCACCTTCATTAGAGCTCCTAGGAAATGAGTAACTTGCTCATCCCTAGTGCCCTCATCCTCATATGGGAAAGAGTAGTCATCAGATCTTATGCACTGCAGAAGTGCATTCAAAGGAACCTTAATGATTTTTATGGTTTCCTTTGGTTTTGGGATAGAGGGTTCTTGAGTGGGACTTAGGCACTCAAAAGGTGTGCTTTCACTGGCGTTTAATGCCAGCTCTGTCAGCTTATTGACTGTTGAATGCCCTTGGTGTCCACCCTAACTGGGTTAAACGCCATTCCCTTTAGTGTTTTGGCCGTTAAACGCCTAGCAGGGATATCCTTGCTAGCGTTCAACATCAGCTTCCCTAGATGTTTGGGCGTTGAACGCCCAGTGAGGGCTTCCTAACTGGCGTTCAATGCTAGGATGGCTGCCTGTTTGGGCATTGAATGCTCAGTGAGGGTTCCTCACTTGCGTTCAGCGCCAGAGTTCCTGGGTGTTCGGGCATTGAACGCCCAGCAGGGATACCCTGGCTGGCGTTCAACGCCAGCTCTACTGTCATGATGGGTGTTGAAAGCCTAGTGAGGGCTTCCTCACTGGCGTTCAGCTCCAGGCTTGCTGCCAGATTGGACGTTGAACGCCCAGTGATATGCCCTTCGCTGGCATTCAATACCTTCCCAGTCTCTCCAAACTCAGCCTCTGCCTCAGTGGAAGGTATCAGATTTAAACTTAAGCCAAGATCATACAGGGCTTTGTCAAAAATGATCTTTCCTGTAGTCTATAGGATCTGGCATCTTCCTTGGTAGCTCATGCTAAATTAGGATAATGTACTTCTTAGTAAGTATCTCTATTTCATCTCCCCTTAGGTCCTTCTTTTAAAAAAGAATACCTTTTAGATAGGCCATGTAGGGAGTATTGTTTTCCAATACCTCTGTAAAAGAGATATTGACTTGCATCTCCTTAAGGGCTGCTGGGAAATGAGCTAACTTCTCATCTGCCAGTTCTTTCTGCACGCTAAGGAAAGGTAGCTCTTTAAGCTCTCTCACCTCTGCAAGGGCATGCTCAATGGCAGCTTAGGATCCTCCTGGTCCTTGATTACCTTAAGTCCCTCAGTAACATGCTCTTGAGGTTTGGCCTCCTTGGTGAAGACTACTGTTCTACCTTCTTTTAAGGTCTCCATGTCTAGAACTTTTATCCTAGCTAGGGTCTGAACATCTGCTGCTAACTTAGCTACTCTTAGCAATAGAGAGAATCTTTTTAGAAATCTAGTAATAACCTGATCCCAGGTGTTCATACTTCCTCTTGGTGTAATATCCCACCAATCTTTTGCTCGATTTTTCAAAGAAAATGGGAATAGTTTTAGCTTGTGGAGTTTAGAGTCCACTCCATTGGTCTTTGCAGTGTTATAGAACTGCAAGAAGTCAGTGATGAATTTACTAGGGTCTTCCTGTGGATGTCCGTGAAATTGGAACTTCTGCAACACTAATGCAATATGTTGTGGGTTGTTCTCAAAGCTTCTTGCTCTGATTGGAGGTACATTGATACTTCCTCCAGAGAAATCAGGATTGTAGTCACCAAGCATCTTTCTTGCCTCTCCTCCAATTTCGTCCTTATCTTCCTTTTCTTGTTCAAAATTTTATGAAAGTTTTTCTTACGCAGTGTTGTGCTTTGATTTTTTGCAAGAAGCTCCTCCTTAAAGTCCTCTCAAGTTTAGGATCAAGATTAAAAAGAGGCTCTTTATCCCTGTTCCTGGTCATAAACAAGAAAAAAAAAAGAAAAAAGAGAAAGGAAGCTTCTATGCCAGAAGGTAGAGAACTCCCAGTGAGAAGTGAACAAAGTAGAGAAAGATAGAAGAAGAGGAAGAGGGATGATGATAAAAAGGAATAGAAGAAGAAATAGAAGTAAAAAGGATGAACAAGAAATAAAATATTTTTATTTATATTGATTAATTAATTAATTTTGAAAATTAATGTTATTAATTTAGAAGGAATTGAAAATTAGTGAGTGTACTTTCGAAAATAAAAGTGAGAGAAGAGGAAGAAGTTTTCGAAAATTGAGAGAGGAAAGAGTTAGTTAGGTAGTTTTGAAAAAGAGGAGAGAGAAGATAAGTAATTAATTAAGGATTGATTTGAATTTAAAATAAGATGAGAGATAAGATAAGAAAAGATTTAAAATTGAAATTTGAAATTAGAAAAAGATAAGAAAAATAAGATAAGATACATAAAAGATTTGAAAAAGATAGGATTTGAAACTTGATTTTGAAGAAGATTTAATTTTAAAGTTTGAATTTGAAAAATATAAGATTTTTAATTTTGAAATTTTAATTTTTGAAATTTTGAAAGTTGAAATTTTAATTTTGAAATAAGATAAGATAAGATTTTGAAAAAGATATAATTTTTTATTTTGAAAAGATTTGATTTTTGAATTTTAAAATTAAGATAAGATAAGATAAAAAATTTTAAAATTAAAATCTGAATATTTTTGTGTAAAATTTCGAAAATATAGTAAAAAGATAAGAAAATATATTATTTATTTTATTTTTGAATTTAATGATGAAAGAGAAAAACACACAAAAGACACAAAACTTAAAATTTTTAGATCACGAAAACATAAATTTTCGAAAATTAAAAGAAAAATAACAAGAAGACACCAAACTTAAAGACTTGACACAAGATTTAAACAAAGAAACTATTTTTGAAAATTTTTTTAAAGAAAGCTTTGAAGAAAACGAAAAACTCAACAAGAACAAGAACAAAAGACTCAAACAAAGAACAAAGATTAAACAAAGAAAATAAAAAATATTTTGGAAAAGCTTTTAAAATTTTTGAAAAAATAGAGAAGGAGAAAAAAGAAATAAAAGATTCAACACTAACACAAACAAAGACTCTCAAACAGAAAGTTAAGAATGCTTGAAAATAAACTTTTTGAAAAAGATTTTTGGAAAAAGTTTTAAAATTTTTGTAATTGAAAAACAAGAAAATGTAAAACTCAAAGGAACAACAATTATTAAGAACAAAAATTAAACAAAGAAAAGAAAATATTTTTGAAATTTTTTTCGAAAATTGAAGAAGAAGAAAACAAAATTAAAAGGCTCAAATAAAATAAAATAAAATAAATTACCTGATCTAGACAGCAAGACAATCCGTCAGTTTGTCCAAACTCAACAATCCCCAGCAACGGCGCCAAAAACTTGGTAGAACGAATCCCCACACTTTTTACTATTGTACCAGCAAGTGCAATGGGTCATCCAAGTAATACCTGAGCGAGTTAGTGTCGATCCTACCAAGGTTGTGGTTTGAACCAAGCTATGATTATCTTGCAGGTCTTAGTCAGGCAGATCAGAAGGTTGTTGGATACGGAATTGTATTAGGACTTTTGGATTCAGCAATAGCGATATGTTGAAGGATTGGAGTTGCTTTGTCTTTCTGAATTAACTCTGGTATTAGTATCTTCTCTGCTTGTGGATGATCTTTTTCTATGGCAGGCTGTATGTGATCAATGCCATGCGCCGTGGTCATTGATCTCCTCTGCTACATATTGAATGCCATTGGCCATGGTCATCCAATTTGACAAAGGGTGAAGCACTTAGCAAGTTATTCTCCTAGTGATCCTACTCAAACCGCCATAGACAAGGTCGAATCTTCCGGATCAGAGAACGCTGCTTCTTTGGATTCTAGCCTATACCACGGAGACCCTAATCTCCACAGAAATTGGCTGAACTGGTGTCTCGAGAAGTCCCCAACAAAGTCGTGGATTAACCGTCTGAAAAATGTATAAACATAGTTGTTGGCTCGTGCTTTCTAGTCACGTATTCACACAAACCCAAGTAGACGCGGGTGTTTGTCAAGTACATTCTTCTTAATGTGATGAACAAAGCTAATTTGTCAGACCATCCTATTCACCATGATGAAGATTGGATATACATCTTAGAAATAGATCAAACACAGATCGGAGAAGAAATAGTAATACTTTTATTAATTTATAGGACTCAGCAGGGTTCCTCCCCTCAACCTAGGAGGTTTAAAAAATTATACTGAAGTAAAAATACAGTGATAAACGTGTATGATAGTAAAAATGATGTAAAGTGTTCGAATAACATGAATTAAATCTCTTAAATACTAAACTAATGACTAGCAAGGGTAAAACAGCCTTTTTAGTGCTAAAATCCACTTTTGGAGACCACTTGGTGAGTGTTTGGGTGAAGCTTTAATGAGATCCATGTGCTATGAGGTCTTTTGGGCTTGGAACGCTAGCTAGGGAGTCTTCTCTGGGCGTTTGGACATTGGGCTTTGCTCCTTGGGCGCTGGACACCAGAAAGGCGGTAGGAAGTTGGCATTGGATGCCAGTTTTGGGCCTTCTAATCCAAAAAAATGTATAGACTATTATACATTGCTGGAAAGGTTTGGAAGTCCGCTTTCTATAGCCATTGAGAATGCTCCATTCGCACTTCTATTTCTCCAATAAATATCTTCCGAGTGCTAAGAGTTCAGATCTGGACAGCATTTGTAGTGCTTTCTCTGTCTCTGGATCAGACTTCTGCTCCAGCTCCTCAAATTCAGCCAGAAAATACCTGAAATGGTACAAAAACACAAAAACTCAACGTGGAATCCAAAAATATGAATTTAATACTAAAACCTGTAAAAACTTAATAAAACTAAATAAAACATACTAAAAACTATATGAAAATGATGTCAAAAAGCGTATAAATTATCCGCTCATCAATGCATTTTTTGGAGCTTACTCGTTTGAGGCCAATGGGAAAGTGATGAAATTCACTTTGGATGATTCCAAGAAATCCACTCTTGAAGTTTACTCTATCTTTGGTTTTGACCTAATTGAAGATTAAGTGGTTGAGCCTAGTAAGGAGCATGAAGAAGAAGATGTTGTCAAGGAGCCTAAATCATTGGACCACACGCAACCCAAGCATGCCAAGGAGTTGGAGATTTTCCTCTTTAGAAAGGTTCCAAATGATCAATGAACTCATGCAAGTCCAATTTAGGACTTTAAACCAAAGTGCAAGGTGGGAGACACCCCACCATGGTAACATTGTTCTAATCCTTTTCTTTTTGTTTATAGTTCTTTGACTTAATTGCTTTTTGTTATGTTGATTCACTTAGAATTAGTTTAATCTTTGATTTAGATAGGTTAAATTTCTTATGGGTCATGAATGTTTGAATGTTTGTATGTTTGGGGTTGAGATGTTGATTGAGCTAAGGTTAAGTACCTTAGAAATTGAGAAAAAAAATTTAGAAAAAAATAGGGCTCTGTGCATGCGCACGCAAGTGCGTGCACACAAAACTTCTATTTTCAGCATCCTATGTGTGCGCACCCACCTGTGCGCAAGCCCACTCATGGTTATGCCCTCTGTTCGCAGCGCCCGCACGGCTTGTGCGTGGGTGCTCCCCTGTTTTTCCTAGTCCTGTGTGTACGCACCTACTTGTGCGAACGCACCTACTTGTGCATATGTACACACCCAATTTTTCGCACAGTCTGTGTGAGCGCACAGGCTTGTTCATCCGCACGCCAACTTGCACCAATTCTGCTGGGAGCACTGGCACAGCCTGTGCGCATGAATCCCTCTCTCTTTCGCCTCCTGTGCATGCGCACGGACCTGTGTGCGCACGCACACATGACGTTTTGCCAAGTAAAAAAAGGGAAGAAAAGAGTTTATTCAGTACCCTGTGCGAGCGCACAACTGTGTACACCCGCACACCTCAATGCAACCTCTCTGCTAGGAGCGTTCGCATGCAATGTGCGTCCGCCCCACCTCAGTTTTGCTTCTTGTGCGTACGCAGTGGGTTGTGCGTACGCATGCATCCCTCTTTTTGCGATCCCTATGCGCGCGCATAGACTTGTGCGCCTGCACACTCTTTTACACACTATGTGCGTCCACATCCCTTTCTCTTTAGCCTCTTGTGCGTGCGCACGGACCTGTGTGCGCACGCACAAGCCTCGGCATGGGTGCTAAACAGGGCAAACACCCTATTCATCCAGCAGCTTCTTTCCTCTCTTCTTCTCCGTCGCTGTTGCACCCCTCTGCCCAGCCTCCTTCCAGCGATCCTGTCTCCGTCAGCCATTGCCACCTCTCTTTCTCTTTCTTCTCTCTTTCTTCTACCTCTCTTTTCTTTTCTTACTCTTTTCCTTCTCTGCCACCAGAGAGCTTCTTCACCTTTGTGGAACTCTGGTGTAATTCCGGCGAAGCTAACCACCGTGTGCTCGCAGTGGCTGAAACAAGTGCCATTGTTTCATCTTCTCATCTTGCTTTCTTCGTCCTTTGATTTTCAGGTTTTTATTTTCTTTTCTTGATAATTTTTGAAATTTTTTATTTTCTTTTCATGTTAATTAGATTGAGTTATTTCTTTCTTTAGTTATCTTTGTATTGCAAGTGTTAATATCTGAATTATTAGGTTGCTTTTGATTGAATTTAAGCTTAGTTGTGATAAGTTTGCACAATGCACATTAAATATTTAGTTAAATGCCTAAATGAAACTTTTGGTTGATTCATATGAGATGGCCACCATATGCTTTCAACTTGTCTCTTATTTTGCATATTCTATGATTTGTGCAACTTTAAAGATGATTGGATTAACTGAAGAGCCGACTCCCAATGTGAAGCAATCGAGAAAAGAACAATCCATTGGGAGAGGACACTGAAGGTTCCAAGAAAATACAAGGCAATTTTCCATGAAAGGATTGCCTTGCTTCATTGGGGATTTCTTGAGCAAGACCCCATTAAAATTAATGAATCCATGGTGTGGAAATTCTACGCTAACTATTAAGCTTGAGAAGCGGAGTCAGTATTCCTCTGAGCGAGGATGTTGGACATTTCCAACAAAGCTCTAGAAGCTCTTCTAAAGATTCCCCATATTTTGCTTGTGAAGGATGATTATTCGAGGATCAAGGCGGACGTGTTCAAGGGGAGGATATCCTTGGCTCCTATTATTAAGAAAATTGGCCATCCCGGTGCGTCCTGCAAATATAGCAAGTATTGCTTATTCCGACTTAAATGCCGCTAGTATTGCTTATTCCGACTTGAATGCTGAGGTACGCATTTGGCATCAGATTGTGGCCGACTATATAATTCCTAGCACCCATGCTACCCATATCAGACTTAAAGCTAATTTGCTAATTTGGGCTATTTTGGATGGAAAGAAAATAGCCATTCTGCTATTGATATGTACATCGATTTGGAAACTCGATGAAAAAAAAATGATCAACATTTCGTTTCCATTGATGGTGATGCGGCTAGCTATAGCAGCGGGGGTAGAGACGCAACCGACAGACGTTATGTTCAAGATACCAAGAGGCAACAAATTCATTTCGTGGGGAGATTTGGATGGATTGACAAAGAAGACACCCGCCAAGAGGAAAGCACCCACAGCACCATCATCAAATTCACCAACTTCATCAACTCCTCTACCATTTCTCCGGTCTCTTTCAGACTTCTTCCAAGACATAATGCATGATATCCACGACATGGAGCGACTTGAGCACAAGCGTTTTGAGTGGGTAGCAGCAATACTATAAGGAATAGACCCCAGCCCAACTCCCAAAGCTTCATCAGAGTTAGTTGGGGAGGAAGATGATGGAAGTCATCAACCCATGTCAGTGACTACCAGCTGAAGGTGGAGCCCCCAAGTTATCATTCTCCCGGATTGTGAGTATGCACGGAGGACCGTGTATTAATTAAGTGTGGGGGAGGATCGGCAACTTTGAGGGGGGGTAAAATCCTTTTCTTAAACACTTTGCAATACTTTTTACTTCTCTTTCTTCATTTTGCCATTTTGCTTTTATTTCACCTTTGCTTGGTTTGTTTGTATATATTTCTTTAGTGCCTATAGTTTTATGGTAGTAAATACTTGCATGCTGCATAGTAGAGTAAATAAGTTTGGTAAAAATGATAAGAAATTTTTCATAAAATCTTTCTTAGGGCGTGCTATTGATTGAATTGAAAATTTGTTTTTCAACTTGCTTGAAATATTCTTTTCGTATAACGTAGAAAAAGAGTTAAAACAACATACCTTGTGAAACTTGAGCTCTAATAAATAGTTGCACATTGTCAACCATAAAATTTGTTCTTGTGTGGTATACTCCTTTTTTATTGTGTCTTAGATTTGCATGAATCTTTATGTCCTGTATTTGGTGTTTGAATGCATTTAGCATGATTTAGGCCATTATTGATATTGAACTCACTAACCCATATGGCCAACCCTTACATTCACCTTTGTAATCTTTTTTTGAGCCTTTAAATCCCTTTTTGTTCTGATTATAAGAACATTATTCTCCCTAAAACGTAAAACCATTGATGTCCTTGTATTGCTCTTTGATTAGCTTGGTTGGAGTAGTGTGTGCAACTCAAAGTGTGGAGAAAATTGATGGGAAACATTGGTGATAAAGTTACATGAGATATTCATTGTGAAAATTTGGGAAATGGAAAAATACTCATGCATTGATTGTTCAAGACATTTGCATCTCTTGTTGTTGACAAAAACAAGAAATTTTGATTTTGCGAATTGTAAAAAATAAATAAATAAATAAATAAAAATTCAATCAAATTAAATTTTGTGCATAATAGCATATGAAATAAAAAGCTAAATAAAAGGATGGATATGTTTGTATTTTGGAAAGAAAATGCATGAGTAAATGTGAGATAGGAGATAAATAGGTAGTTAGGTTGTTTTGATATGTGTATATAGGGTGGTGTAGGATTTGATGGACATTTGAGCTAATCAAAGATCTAATTCACTAAGTCCACTTAACCATATTAATCTTACCTTAACCCTAGCCCCATTACAACTCTCCAAAGACCTCATGATATTTGTTTTCATGCATCAAATATTAGTTGATTGTTAGATGACTTGCAAATCTTTGAAAAACATAATTAAAGGAGAATTGAGTGATTAAACCCTAAACACTGAGTGAATAGAGTGAATACACATCCGGTGAGTTTTTCTATCGCTCAATTCTATGTTCTTGTTTCCTATATTGTATCTTCTTGCAATTGTTTATTAGTTTTTAAAATTTCAATTCAATTCCTTGGACATTGATCATAGTGCATTGATTTTTTACCTTGGCCCTAAGGCTTTCTTGGGATTGATTGGAAGTTCATGGTTTGTTTTTACCAACTTTTAGTATAATAGATATTAGTAGGTAATATCTAGGATAGTTGCATGCATATAGGTCGTACATTAAATAAATTGTTTGCCCTTTCATTCATCTCCTTTAAGTGTGATTAGCATGAGGACATGCTAGTATTTAAGTGTGGAAGAATTGATGAATCCATATTTTACTATACTTTTTTGCTAGAATTAAGCGGATTTCATTATATAAACCTACACTTATTCCATTAAATAGCATGCTTTTGAGCTTTCCTCCTAAATTGTGCTTGATTATGAAAACATACTATTTTGTGCCTTATTTAACCTAATTTTATTCCATTTGCCTTCCATTCAATGCCTTGATGCTGTTTGTGAGTGATTTCAGATGTATAAGGAAGGAATGACTTGGTGAGAATGAAAGATGAGCATGCAAGGAAAAGGAAGCATGAATAGACAAAGGAGAAGAGCAAAACGATGTGTACGTGTGCATAGCCTCTTGTGCGTACGCACAGGTAGCAAAACGAAGTGAAGTGTTCGAGCGCACAGCATCTTGTGCGTTGCACGATCATCCAAAGTATCACGAAATGTGCATGTGCACAAACTCTTGTGCGTACACACAACCTAAGATTTCGGCCAAGTGTTCGTGCGCACACATATGTGTGTACGCACAGGTACCCGTGCATGCCTTTATTAAAAACACACATGACTCGCGTTTTGAGGGGCTTGGAGGCCCAATTCTGATGGAAAAGAGCTCATATTGCAAGGGACAAACATTGTAGAACGTAGCATGTCATTATTGTAGTTTTTAGATCGTAGTAGGAGGCTTTAGGTTAGTTTTCTTTAAGTTTTCTCTCAACACCATTAAGGTTTATATTAGGATTTTATATTTCAAGTGCCATTTCCATTTTTTGATCTTGGATTTTGATAAGGGAAAAACAATTCCACACAAACTCACCGGCAAGTATACCAGGTCACATCATGTAGTAAAACTCACAAGAGTGAGATCGATCCCACGAAGATTGTATGGATTAAGCAACTTAGTTGGGTGATGAATTTAGTTAAGCTAACAAGTAATAATTTGAGTGGTTCGTGATTGACAAAAAGTAAAGTGCAAGAAATTTAAATACTGGAAGTAAAATAGCAGAAATTTAAATGGCAAGAAAGGCAAATTACTGAAACTTAAAGTGCAAGAAATTAAGGGGAACTGAATCTTAAGTTGCAGGAAAAGTAAATGACTGAATCTTAAAGTGCAGGAATTAAAAGTGCAAAAATATTAAGTAACAAGGAAAATTAAATTGCATGAATAATAAAGGGATTTGGGTTTTGGAAATCAAAACAGAACTAGACAACATAAATTGCTGGAAGTGCAGAGAAATTAAAGTGAGAGAAAATTTAAAGGAAATGATTCATCAGGGATTGGAGATATTGCAATCCTTTATGAATCAATTCGGTCTCAACCTCTTTCTCAATCAAATGCATAGATCTATGGCGGATTGAAATTTATTGGATCCCAATTCCTTGGCAATCCAATCTCTAAAATCACAATCAATCTAGCCAATTCCTTGATCTAATTGTCATGAGAGTAGTTAGAGCACATTTCTCTCAGCCATAAGCCACATTAACTCTCAAGATCTCAATTCCTCCCGAATAGTGTTGATCAAGAGAGTAGTGAAGGATAGAACTTTAGTTCTAATGAAGGTGATTCCCCTTCCTAGGCTCACACTTATATTCAATTGAATTAAACCCTCTTCCGGAGTGAATAAGTCACAATCAAAATAGAAGATACCCAATAGCTACATAATTGATGAGAAGAAGAAGAATTTCATTGATTCATTGGAATTACAATAGAGCTCCTCCCCCTAATGAAAGTGGGGTTTCGTTCATCATTGCTCTAGCACCAAAAAGAAAAGAAAAATGCAGAAGGAGATGAAGAACAGAAGGAAAATAATACTCAGATCTAAAATTCTAAAGAAAACTAAAAGAAAAGGTGAAGAAGAAAATATGCCGAAGAGCTCCCTTTTGAAATCAAATCTTCCTCTATTTATACACTTTCTAATTCAGTCATCCAGTCCTTGGAGTGGACTTTTTGGCCTTCTGATGAAGTGGGTTAGAAATGGTACTTCCATGTAGCATCAGGTGAACGTAGCGTTCTCAAAGTGAACGTAGCGTTCTTCCACCGACGCGTGCGTGTCCTATGTGCGTACGAGTCCCTTTCATTTTGCACCATCGACGCGTGCGCGTACTACATGCGTGTGCGTCGATACTGTCTTTTACCTCAACCATGCTTGCGCGTGCAACATGCGTGGGCGTCCTTTGGCAGCGTTCATTGACAAAATGCTACATTCGTGCCATGAACGCTTTTCACGCGTACGCGTCCTTTTCGCATGCGCGTCGATGATAAAACATCACTTCTGAGCCCCAGCATTATGTACACGTCTATGCCAATCACCAATAGTATCACATCGATGCGTGCGCATCATGCACACGTGCGTGTCGGTGCCCATCTTCAAATTCAAATTCTGAAAGTATCGCAGGCGTTCACTTAAAGTGAACGTAGTGTTCATTATTGGTGAATGCTGATCCTTATTCCATGCGTGCGCGCCATGCGTGCGTATGCGCGGATCTCCAAAGTTGCTTCCCTATGCGTAGCCGTCTTGTACGTGTGCACATCACTTGTGAACGTAGCGTTCATCAAATGAACGCAGAGTTCATCTGCACCTTGCACTCCTTTGTTTTTCTTTCTTCATCTTTTCACCTGTCATCAATCAAACATGCCATCAAAGTCTCAAAATCTTAAGGTTCATAATAATTAACTAAATTGTGCACAAATCTCATGATTTTGTATAAAATCAAAAATGTTCGATTGAGTCAAGATAAACATGAAATTCTACTCCAATCACTTAGTGTGCAAGAAATTGCATAAAACCTAATAAAAGTAAGGGAAAATGCTAGTAAAACTAGCATAAGATGACTTGTCATCACAACACCAAACTTAAACCTTGCTTGTCCCCAAGCAAGAAAATAATTATGCACAAAGGTTCTTTTAATTGGAATGGATTGAAGAATAACTTGTAATGCCTTGTGAATGAAGTGATTAAGTGATAGTGGGGTGAACTCTAAATTATATGCTCATGCAAGGGCTTTAGTGCTTACTAGTCCTTACATCTTGGAAGTCTTAGATCTTAGGGTTTTCATTCAAATGATATTATGGAGATCTCTCTATAGGTAATCACCTTGAAGCAGCTCATGGTTTCTGTGTTTTGGTATTAACTCTAAGTGTCATATCTCAAAGTGACTCGTTAGATAAGCTTTCAATCAATACTCCCAAACCAGTTGGTTTTAAAGTATTAGGTGTTGAAGCACCCCTTAGGATTTACTTGCCAAAGCCTCTCTCTTTGACACAATTCTACCACAAGCATTTTACTAGGATAGTAACCCTTTGTGTTCTTATTTCTTTCTTTTTCTCCTAGTAATTAATGCTCAGAGCCTTTTGCCATGTTCTTTTGTTTCTCTATTTCTTTTATTTTCTTTTATTGCTGCTTCTTGGATCAATAAATGTTTGAGAATCTCCACGATACTTCTTTAAACTTTATTTCATGCCTATGAGCTCCCATGCAAGTTTTCATAAACATGCAACCTCAATACACAATCATACAACTAGAACCACCACTTCTCTTAATATTTTGCTTGCCTCAAAATGAATTTTTGATTCCTCAATCCGTCTTTTCAAAGAATTGTTCTCTGATGCATTTTTGAGATATTGAGTGCAAGCAAGTTTTCAAGAGTCTGGTGTTATGGAATATCAAGCATCTCAGTTATTGAACTACAGAGAAGTTATACTAAGTAGACAGACAGGGGTACAATGTCACTTTCAATCATATCAGTTTTGAATATAAGTCAATCATGTAACAATACAACCTTTTGGTGTTAACTTGCTTTACTCGTCATCATCATCATTGTTGGTCTCTGTGCTCCTCCTTGTCTCTTTGGTTGATGATGCTTAATTCCTTCAAGAGATTGACTGAATTCCTGCAAAGATCTTTGAAAGTTGCTTGTCCCCAAGCACTTGAAATGTAGTTATCATACATATATGCCTATGAATTCTTGAACTACAAGTGGTGTCCGGATACCAAACTTAGTTCCTTACTTACTTCTATATTCTAAAATAGAGTTCATCTTTCATGCATGTATACAACATCATGTGCTTTAATCCTATAAGGAAATAAAATGCAAAGCTAAAAAAAATGAACAAATGACATGCAGGTTTGGTCAATTTCTATGATTGTTTGGGATTTGCGACCATTCATATTTGTCTCAAGGGTTACTCGATGCTCAATTGATGTTAGTGGTGGGACACCAAACTTAGTCTCATGCATTCACCCTCGATTTTGTTTCTCTGTTGGTGCAATCACATTGGTGCGGAACACCAAACTTAATTCCTCACAATACACAGAAATTGAACTAACCATTTATTTTGAAAAGGGTATGAAGGAGTAGTTACCTAAGGTTGGGTTGCCTCCCAACAAGCGCTCTTTTATCGTCACTAGCTTGACGGTTGTCCCTTATTAGGACGGGTGATGATCATAGTATCTTAGCCCTTCTCCTCTCACAGTGAGCTTCTTCCCAGTGTCATTCTTGATGAGTTCCACATGTTCAAGTGAGAGGATTTTGTTCACTGTGAAGTATCCAAAGAAGTGTGGGGATGTTTCCATTTGTTGGTAGGTTAGCATCATTTTATCCCCTGGTGAGAAGCCTTCAGTGGGGATTTTCTTGTTTTTTCCATCCTCTTGGCACTTTTTTCTTGGGATTCTTTCCTTTTTTAGGAGGTGGTTCAGGTTTTGGGGCCTCAATTTTTGGAGGGTCCTTGCTGAGAATCTCAAATGCAGGCTTTGGTTGTAGCTTCTCCTCTATTCCTTGAGCTTGTTGTACCACTTCTACCACTTCCTTTCCTTTCCAGCATGAGCTTAAATGCATTGGGAGTGTCTTATCAGGTGCCTCTTTCAAGTTTGGATCTTTAGAATAAATCTTCATACACTCTTCTTCTTGAGTGGAATCTTGCAAATTCTTGAAGACATAGAACACTATATGCTCTTCATGCACCCTTAGCATCAGTTCCCCTTTATCAACATCTATTAATGCTCTGTCTGTAGCTAAGAAGGGTCTCCCTAGGATGATGGGAGTGTTGTCATCTTCCTCCATGTCTAGGATGACGAAGTCAGCTGGGAGGAAAAATTTGTCCACCTTTACCAATACATTCTCCACAACCCCAAGTGCTCACTGAATAGATTTGTCCACCATTCGAAGGGCTATCTCTGTGGGTTTCAATTCATGAATTTGAAGTTTCCTTATGAGAGATAGAGGCATCAAGTTTATGCTTGCACCAAGGTCATAGAATGATTTCTCAATTGTTATGTTTCCTATGGTGCAAGGTATATAAAAGCCTTCAGGATCATCTTTCTTCTTTGGTAAGCCTCTTTGGAGGATAGTACTACACTCCATTGTCATCTCAATAATTTGTCCTTCTTTCAAGGACCTTTTCTTTGTTAGCACTTCTTTCATAAATTTGGCATGTAATGGCATATGTTCAAGTGCTTCTAAGAAGGAAATATTGATGCTGAGTGTCTTGAATATGTCTAGGAATTTTGAGTATTACTTATCCTTGTTTTCTTTCCTGAACCTTTGAGGGTATGGAAATTTGGGGATATATGGCTTCACCACTTCCTTCTTTTCTTGTAGCTGTGGTTCAAGGATATTCTTGTCTCTCTTTGATATTTGTGCATTCTTGGTTTTCTGATCCTCTTCACTTCTCTCCTCTGTCTCTTCTTGTGGAACTTCTCTGTAGTGTTTTTTCTGAATGATTGCTTTTTTCCCTAGTCTTCGCATCTGGCATTATTATTGTTTTGCACTCCTCCCATTTGATGGCTTTTCCAGTGTCTCTTGGGTTGTCTTCAGTGGTACTAGGGAGGGTATGTGTTTGCTTCTCACCTATCTATGTGATTTGTTTGGCCATTTGTCCCATCTGCCTCTCAAGATTTCTCATTGAGGCCTCTTGGTTTTTGAGTGTTAAGGCTTGATCTTATCTTGCCATTTCTTGAGTTTTGATGAATTTCTCCATCAATATATCCAGGTTAGAGATCCTTTGAGAGTTTGGATGTGATTACATGGGATGTGATGGATGTTGGTGAAAGTTGTTTGGGGCAATAAGATGGGTGTGTTGTGAGTTGTTATGGGGTGGATGATATGTGTTTTGTGGGTTTTTGTACTGGTTAGTGTTGTTGGATGAATGATTTTGGTTGTTTATGTTGCGGGAGTTGTTTTGGTTGGAGTTTCTTTGCCAATGTTGCTGATTCTGGTTCTCTCCCCGCTTCAGATTAGGATGGTTCATCCAAGAAGAGTTGTAAGTGTCTCTATGGAACTCATTCTGTCCAGCACCTTGGTTGTGCATGTATTGAACTTGTTCAGGCTGTTGCTCTACATAGCTCTCTTCTTGTTGTCCCCACACCACTAGTGGTTGAATTCTGGTACTCACTGCTGCAAGTTGTAGTCCATCCATCCTTTTTGACATCATTTCAACTTGTTGAAATTTCTGATGCATGATTTTGTTCTGAGCTAAGATTGTTGATGCCAAGGCATCTTAGGCTAGTTTCACTAGCCTTTCTCTTTGTTTTTAGTAGGTTTTATGCACTTTCTTGAGTTATAAGTAAACAAATTGGGTAGAAATTCATGTATGCCTAGATTCATTCAATCATGATTAATTTGATGTAATTTTATGAGAATTTTGCTATAATTATTTGTGCGCTAAGAATGATGAGAATTCTCATGACTTTAGCAAGGCTTTGATGCATATATTGGTTGATGACAGGTGAAGAAAGGCATGGAAAGAGTTGAAGAAGGAGCAGAAAAAAGATGTAGAAGGAGCAACGTTGGTGGCCAAGTTAGACCACCAACGTTACCTCCAACGTTGGAAGAGAAGTAGAATAAATCTCTGCATAGTTGCTAATTGCTCACGTTGGAGGGAGCGTTGGACATCCAACGTTACCCCCAACGTTGTGAGAAAATTTTCTTATCCACGCACAAGTGTGAGTCACGCGCACGCGTGGAATGGCTAAATTGACCATCCATGCGTACGCATCACAAAACGAACGTTGGAGGTCCAACGTTGCCTCAAAGGTTGCCTCCAACGTCCGTGATGCCAAGCCTAGAATTTGGAATTGAAAAACTTGAATCCACGCGTATGCGTCAGTGACGCGTACGCATCGATTAGGAAAAGGGCAACTCACGCATAAGCGTGGTGCATGCGTACGCCTGAAGAAGCAAAATCTCAGCCTTCACGCGGTACACGCATATGCGTGAAAAAGCAAAATCTCAGATTTCACGCTTAAGCGTGAAGCACGTGTACGCGTGGGTTAGCAGAACATTGGCCTTCAAACGTTGAGTCAAACACCAATGACAGCAAGCTTTCTGGTTTTTCTGGTATTGTTCTAAATGGCGTTTGAGTCAACGTTAGCCATTAAATATTGACTCCAATGTGAAGCATCAAAACTCACAATCAAACAGATCTCTTCTCAACAGCACCGAAAACCAATTGGAGCCATTTTCAACCCAATTCCATCAGGGCCAAAAGCCCAATTCAGAAATTGAAGATGAATGGAAGAAAGTGTATGAATAGCTTAAAATTTGAGTTAGAGAGGATCTTTTTCTAATTTTTCTATTTTTACTTTTCATTTTGGAATTCAGAATGTATCTTTTAATTCCAATTTCCATTTTGAAAGCTATGAACAACTAAACCCCTTTCATTAGGTTAGGGAGCTCTATTGTAATTCAATGGATCAATAGTAGTTTTCATCTTCTTTTCCTTTCTTTTCTCTTGATTTTTGTTAGAAAGCTTTCGGTCTTATTTCAATTAGATAGTTGTCTAGAGAGAGAAGCTATCCATTATTAGAATTCTTCGGATCCTTGAGAGAGGGATGAAGAATTCATGCTAGAATTGCTTTCTCACATTGGATTAGATTGGGGGTTGGATGGATATAGTGACATGTAATCCTACCTATACTTTGATCTATGAATTTGTGTGGTATAGTCAGTGACCGAACTTCAACTCTTCCCATGAGCAATTAAATCAAGACATTGGGCAATTGTTCATGCTTAGAGAGATTGGTGAGCCAAGACATTGGGATCCAATCATCTAAGATTGCCAAGCAATGTCAATGAATGCATTGATTGAGGAAGAGATGAAAATGATTTGATCCGGAGAGTTCAATATCTCCCAAAACCAAATGAATTCCCCATCTCTGATCTTATCCATTCTTTTACATTCTGCCTCTTTAATGTCATGCTCATCCCCATTCCATTTAATTTCTTGTAATTTAAGATTCTGTCATTTAATTTCTTGCAATTTAATTTCTGTTATTTAATTTCTTGCAATTTAAGTTTCCCACCAATTTACTTTCTGCAATCCCAATTCAACTCAGATTTCACTCAACTACCATAATTCTCCAATTAACATTGCTCAATCTACCAATCTCTGTGGGATTCAACCTCACTCTACAGTGAGTTTTTACTTGACGACAATCCGGTGCACTTGCCGGTAGGAAATTTGTTGAGAGACGGTTTCTGAGCGAATTAATTGTATCACCTCCTTCAAGCTCAAACACACCTCTCTTGGGGCTGCTTGTCTTTCAGAGGAGTAGAAATACTCATTGTTGGCCACCATATCTATAAGATCATGTGTCTCTTGAGCAGTTTTCTACATTTACAATGATCCTCCTGAAGAATAATCCAAGGCTTTCCTTGAACTCATCGATAGGCCTTCATAGAAATTTTAAAGTTCAAACCACTCACTTAACATTCCTTCTGGGCACCTTCTAATCAAGGCTTTATACCTCTCCCATGCTTCATATAATGATTCTCCTTCTTGCTGTCTAAAGGTTTGCACATCAGTTATTAGCTTAATGACTCTTTGAGGGGGTAGAATTTGGCTAGGAATTTGCTAACCAAATCATCCCAGTTGGTGATGCTTTCTTTAGGGAAGGTTTCTAGCCATTGTGTGGCTTTGTCTCTCAGTGAGAATGGGAATAATAAGAGCTTATAGATATCAGGGTGGACTCCATTGGTTTTAATAGTGTCACAAATCCTTAAAAACACATAGAGGTATTGGTTTGGGTCCTCCGCAGCACTTCCTCCATATTGACAATTGTTCTGGACCAGGGTAATCAATTGAGGCTTGAGTTCGAAGTTATTAGCATGGACATTGGGGGTTAAGATGCTGCTCCCACAATTCCTTGGGTTATGGATAGTGTAGGAGGCTAAAACTCTTCTCTGAGGTTGGCCATTGTTGTTGGCTACATCCTCAGGAGTATTAGGTATGTTACCCTTCATCTCTTGATCATCTTCTTCTGATTCTTCTCCAACAACTCCCTTCCCTCTTACTTCTCTTCTTAATCTCAAGAATGTTCTCTCTGGTTTAGAATCAAAAGAGGTGGATTCACCCACTTTTTCCACCTGGCATACAAACATAAACTAACCGGAAACACAAAAATAGGACACTTTGTAGCTAGAGTGAGTTTAAAGTTAGAAGAAACAAAATCTCAAACAGTTAGTGTGCTTAGTAAAAACAAAAGAAAATGCTTAATCTAGATTATCATCTTACTAAATCATTATTAATCTAAATCAATTCCCGACAACGGCGCGAAAAACTTGATGAGGGAAAAATGATTCCACACAAACTCACCGGCAAGCATACCAGGTCACATCAAGTAGTAAAACTCACAAGAGTGAGGTCAATCCCACGAGGATTGATTGGATTAAGCAACTTTAGTTGGGTGATGAATTTAGTTAAGCTAACAAGTAATAATTTGAGTGATTTGTGATTGACAGAAAGTAAAGTGCAAGAAATTTAAATACTAGAAGTAAAATAGCATAAATTTAAATGGCAAGAAAGGTAAATTACTAAAACTTAAAGTGCAAAAAATTAAAGGGAACTGAATCTTAAGTTGCAGGAAAAGTAAATGACGGAATCTTAAAGTGCAGGAATTAAAAGTGCAGAAATATTAAGTAACAAGGAAAATTAAATTGCATGAATAATAAAGGGATTTGGGTTTTGGGAATCAAATTAGAACTAGACAACATAAATTGCAGCAAGTGCAGAGAAATTAAAGTGAGAGAAAATTTAAAGGAAATGATTCATTAGGGATTGGAGATATTGCAATCCTTCATGAATCAATTGAGTCTCAACCTCTTTCTCAATCATATTCATAGATCTATGGCGGATTAAAATTGACTGGATCCTAATTCCTTGGCAATCCAAGCTCTTTAATCACAATCAATCTAGCCAATTCCTTGATCTAATTGTCATGAGAAGAGTTAGAGCACATATCTCTCATCCATAAGCCACACTAACTCTCAAGATCTCAATTCCTCCTGAATAGTGTTGATCAAGAGAGTAGTGAAGGATAGAGTTTCAGTTCTAATGAAGGTGGTTCCCCTTCCAAGGCTCACACCTACATTCAATTGAATTAAACCTCCTTCCGGAGTGAATAATTCACAATCAAAATAAAAGATACCCAATAGCTACACAATTGAATTGAGAAGAAAAAGAATTTCATTGATTCATTGGAATTACAATAGAGCTCCTCCCCCTAATGAAAGTGGGGTTTAGTTCATTATGGCTCTAGCACTAAAAAGAAAAGAAAAATGCAGAAGGAGATGAGGAACAGAGAGAAAATAATACTCAGATCTAAAATTCTAAAGAAAACTAAAAGAAAAGGTGAAGAAGAAAATATGCTGAAAATTTCCCTTTTGAAATCAAATATTCTTCAATTTATACACTTTCGAATTCAGTCATTCAGTCCTTGGAGTGGGCTTTTTGGCCTTCTGATGAAGTGGGTCAGAAATGGTACTTCCATGCACCATCAGGTGAATGTAGTATTCTCAAAGTGAACGTAACGATCTTTCACCGACGCGTGCGCGTCCTATGTGCGTGCACGTCCCTTGCACTTTTCACCATCGACACGTGCGCAACGATACTGTCTTTTGCCTCAACCATGCTTGCGCGTACCACATGCATGCGCGTCCTTTGGCAGCGTTCATTGACTGAACGCTATGTTCGCGCCATGAACACTCTTCACGCGCACGCGTCCTTTGCGCATGCGTGTGGATGATAAAACATCACTTCTGTTCCCCAGCATTATATACACGTCTGCACCAATCACCAATAGTATCACATCGACGCGTGCGCGTCATGCACATGTGCGCGTCGGTGTCCATCTTCAAATTCAAATTCTGATAGTATCGCAGGCGTTCACTCAAAGTGAACATAGCGTTCGTTGTTGGTGAATACTGATCTTCAATCCACGCATGCGCGCCATGCGTGCGTATGCGCGGATCTCCAATGTTGCTTCCATAGGCATAGGCATCTGGTACGCGTGCGCATCACTTGTGAACGTAGCGTTCATCTGCACCTTACACTCCTTTGTTTTTCTTTCTTCATCTTTTCACTTGTCATCAATCAAACATTCCATCAAAGTCTCAAAATCATAAGGTTCATAATAATTAGCTAAATTGTGCACAAATCTCATGATTTTGTATAAAATCAACAATGTTTGATTGAGTCAAGATAAACATGAAATTCTACTCCAATCACTTAGTGTGCAAGAAAGTGTATAAAACCTAATAAAAGCAAGGAAAAATGCAAGTAAAACTAGCATAAGATGACTTGTCATCAGATTTTGCTAGCCTCCATTGTAAGTATTTCTTATTTACTACTCTTTATAGTTACAATTTTGATATTATTTCTTTTTGTTAACGTTATAGTGTTAATATATACACTTTTTTCAATTTTGATCTCTTGTTGATGATTTTGACGATTGATGATTATTATATGCTTGTTTGAGTTGGTATTGTTGAATTTGATCATTTGTTGCTCATAGTTTCAAGCATTTTCTCAATTTCATCATGATTTGTGTTTATGCCCACCAAGTGTTTGTGGAAATGTCAATTTTGATTATGGGCTAAATTTCCACCTCTTGGCTTGGAAAAAATGAGCATATGGGTTCCTAGAGTTGGAATGTCCAACATTTAGTGATAATTCCTAGATTGTTAACTGTTCTTGTTTTCACTAATGCTAACTTGTTGCTAAGGCAATTAACAAGTGAGTTAGGATTTGTGGATTAAGAACAACTATACTCACTTGATCTACTCTCTAATGTAAGGGTTAATTAAGTGAGATTAATCCATTACAATTGTTATAGTTGTGGTTGCAACAAGGAAATGATTCCTTGCTCATTCCAAGCTAAGATTCTATTTATGCTTTGAATCACACACACACACATACATACATCAATCACTTTTTATATCTTGTTCATATTACATAGCTAGTTCTTTAATTCCTTTATTAGTTCATTACTTGCAATTTTGAGTGTTCTTTTATTTCTTTAATTGTTTATCTCTTTATTGTAAATCTTGTTTGCCTTCACAACCAAAATTGCACACTCATTGATCACTAGTCCTTGGGAGACAACCCGAGAATTAAAACTCCTAGAATTATATTGGTTTTGAATAGTGACAACTTTTTTACTTCCCTCATTACTTCCTCAACCTAATGGATCTTCTGGGCGTAAGAATCGATCAGAGATATGGGAACATTTCACTCCAATCGAAGGGATAGAGAAGTATGCGAGATGTAAAAACTACAATGGTCAAATAAAATATGCGGGGTGAATAAGTGCTATGCGGCAACATTGGAAGCGATGTTTTGACTTGGACAATGAACAGAGCAAGAGACAAAGGATAGAAGGGGGAACAAGTGGTCCTATATCCTTACTGAGTGTTACAAAGTTTGACCAAGCAGTATCTCAAAGTATCATCACTGAGATGTTTGTGACTAAGAGCTAGCTTTCTGAATTGTAGAAAGAAATATGTTTCGAAGGCTCTTGAAGGCTCTTGCATAGCTTGCAACCTAAGTTTAAAATCCCTTCGCATACTACATTAGCCCGTGATATACTTTCTTTTAATGATACAAAAAAATAAAGTTACAAAATTATCTCTCTCATCATTGTCAAAAAGTGTGCCTTATAACTGACACTTGGACGACATCGAGTCAAAATTTGATTTATATGTCTCTAACGGCACACTTTATTGACAATGATTGGAAGTTGCAAAAGAGGATATTGAATTTTTGTCAGGTTAAGGGTCATTCAGGAGAGGTACTTGGTAGAGCTATTGAAGGTTGTTTGGATGCTTGGAAATTGCATCAAGTTTTTACTATAACGGTTGATAATGCAACTTCTAATGATGGTGCAATTTTATACTTGAAAAAGAGATTAAATGCATGGAATAGTCTTGTTTAAAAGGAAGACTATCTTCATATGCGTTGTTGTGCTCATATCCTAAATTTGATAGTGAAAGATGGCTTGAAAGAGATTGATGATTCAATTACAAGAATTCGCAATGCAGTAAAATATGTCAAGTCATCTTCTATGAGATGTGAAAGCTTCAAAGCGTGCATTGAGCGGGAGAGCATCAATTATAAAGGGCTTGTTTCTTTGGATGTCGAAACTCGGTGGAATTTGACATATTTAATGTTGGAGGCTGCATTGAAGCTTTGAGCAGCGTTTGATTTACTTGAGTTGCAAGATGATAAATACATTAATGAGCTAAGCAAATCTTATGGTGTGCCTACAGATGATGATTGGACTAATGCGGAGTCAATTTTACCATTCTTGAAAATATTCTATGATGCTACATTGCACATTTCTGGGAGTTTGTATGTCACTAGTAATAAATACATGAAAGAAATCTTTAGCATCGGAAGAAAAATCAAGTTGCATTGTGAAAATACTGATTTGAGCATAAGATTAATGGCGTCCAAGATGCAAAGGAAATATGATAAGTATTGGGAAACTCCAAATGTCATTAACATGTTGTTAATTGCAATTGTGCTTGATCCATGTCACAAGTTGAATTTTGTAAATTAGATTTTGGATGAGTCATTTGCTGTTGAAAAGGGAGGAACTCAAGTCAAAATTGTCTACTTGCTTGAATTCCCTTTATAATCATTACCAAGGCAAAGAAGATGAATCTCAAAGTAATTAAGATGCAATGATCAATGAAGAGGATGAAGATGATATCCTGAATATTTATTTGCAGTCAATTGGACGTAATTCAAATGCTAAATTTGAACTTGACAGATATTTGAAAGAAGATTGTGAGCCTAGAAACAAGTCGGCAGAGTTGGATATTTTACGTTGGTGGAAGGGAAATTCAACCCGATTTCCTATTCTTGCACGTATGGCTCGAGAAGTTTTAGCCATACCGATTTCTACAGTTGCTTCTGAGAGTGCGTTTAGTACAGCAGGAAGGATTATTGACCCTTATCGGAGCTCCTTGACACCATATATGGTGGAAGCTCTTGTATACACTCAAGATTGGGTAATAGATGACCCTTTTAGACTAATTGAAAATTTTGAAGAGATTGAAAAAGCTGAACAAGGTAATATACTTTTTGTTTCTTATTGCTTGTTTGTTACTAATTGTTAGTTTTCTATAATTAATGAGATATTTTTTTATGTAGGGAGAAATTTTTCAACAAATGTTGGCACGCTTGTTTCTCTTGAAGATGATTAGAATATTGTAATGGGCCAAAACTGTGTTAGATTTGAATTAGTTTATTTTAACTTCATTTAGGTTAGTGTCATATTATATCATATTTTGAATGTTGTCATTGAACAAAAAGTAAGACCATGCTTTAGTTTATTAGTATATGAATATTTTATGATTCTTTCAACTTTTGATTTAGAGAGAGGGGAGAGAGAAAGTAGAAGGGAGAGAGAGAAAGATAGAGGAAGGAGAGAGAAAGGGGAAGGGAGAGAGAAAGAAAAAGAGGAGAGAGAGAGAGAGGAAAGGGGAGAGAAAGGGGGAAAGGGGGAGAGTGAGACAGGAAGAGAGAGGGGGATAGAGAGTGGAAGGGGAGAGAGAGAAAGAGAGAGAAAGGAAGGGGGAAGAGAGGGGAAGGGGAGAGAAAGAGGAGGGAGAGAGAGAGAGAGAGAGAGAGAGAAAGAGAGGATGAAGGGAGAGAGAGTGGGAAAGGGGGAGAGAGAGAGAGAGAAAGAGAGGAAGGGGAGAAAAAGGGGGGATAGAGAGAGAGAGAGAGAGAGAGAGAGAGAGAAGAAGGGAGAGAGAGTGGGAAAAGGGGGGAGAGAGAGAGAGAGAGAGGAAGGGGGAGAAAGAGAGGGACAGAGAGA
This sequence comes from Arachis hypogaea, assembly GCF_003086295.3. Taxonomy (NCBI): domain Eukaryota; kingdom Viridiplantae; phylum Streptophyta; class Magnoliopsida; order Fabales; family Fabaceae; genus Arachis; species Arachis hypogaea. The sequence continues at coordinate 47,248,627 of NC_092041.1, read as the reverse complement.
GGGGAAGAGGAGAGAGAGAGGGGGGAAGGGGAGAGAGAGAGAGATGAGAGAGAGAAAGGGAGGGAGGGTAGGAGAGAGAGAGAGAGAGAGAGAGAGAAAGAGAGAGAGGAAGGGGAGAGAGAGTGTGAAAACTAGTTTTAGCCTATAAACCAGTTTAAACTGGTTTTTTTTAATTAAAACCAATTTTATTTTTATGAACTAGTTTAAACTGATGCACTGTATTATAAACTGGTTTAAAACTAGTTTTATATGTTACAAAGCAGTTTGGTTCAGTTTGTAAACCATTTAAAATGGTTTAGTGTAATTTTAGTTCAGTTTATGTAAAAGCTGAACCATGCACACCCCTAGTTACGGCCTCAGTGTGGTCAATCTTCTTAGGGTATGACTATTTTTATGGACTTTCTTGAGTCCTTTCCTCCTGCCCCATATTTCTGATACTTCTTTTAGCTTCATCAATCTATACAAGATACTCACACCTTCATTCAACACTCTGAGCATTTTACACGTTTATAATAGATCAAGGAGGGAAAGAAAGAAATGGATGAAAGCCTAAATCCAATTTCGAATAGCAAGGCAAGATGACAAATTACCTCCCACAGAAGACATCGAAAAAATAATCTGCCTAGATTCTAATTCTTTTTCTTCTTCTTGATCCTCAGTAAGAAAGATTCGTCGCTAAAAGCGCTGCCACAACATAAGGATATGGGGCTCTTTGTTTCCTGAGGTTATGCCAGGGTCTTTGTTCTTTGTTAGGGTTCCTAGAATTTCTGTGATTTTTAGAGATAAAGGGATAAAGAGTTTATATTTAATTTCACTTAAAATTTTAATTTTAAAATGATTTTATCTTATATGGCAACGAAATAGACACATCATTCATAGTAATAGTGTCATTATGGACCAAAGTTTCCCACATGTGTAGTAAAACTAACGGAAGCACACACCCATGGTCAGAAGGGTAAATGTATCCATTGGAACAAACAAATAACGTATGCGCATGATTCATTAAATAATTTGGATGCAATTGTGACCACTTCATGAATTTTCAAGTTTATTTTTGTCCATTTTTTCTTATTTTTGAAAGGTGAATTCTACCAAATTCTTTCTAAAATAACATGTAAGTTACCCTTCATGATGTGTCATATTTTAATTGGTTATTATCTTAACCATAGTTGGGTTATTTTGTAATTTATTATTTGAGATGGTTAATCATATAATTTCTTAAAATATCAAAACTCCACTCCCGTTAATTAAAGCACATTTTTACTCCTCTATTCTTTCTTCATGACGTAACTTTGGTACTTCAAAGCATCGCCGGTGTTGTCGTGACAAGAAGTGCCGACGTCCTCGCCATCTACTGTCCTCTCATGCAATCTCTCTTTCTTCAGTGCATCATCCCTTAACTACGTCATTAAATTTCCATCCCTTATAACTTTGCCATCCGTTTTAGTCTAGCCAGCGCCGACGTCGTCGCCATCTCCTGTCCTCTCATTCATCGCTCTTTATCACTTCTTACCAACATAATTAATGGCTAGTTTAGTCATTAAATTTTTTTATTAAAAAATATATCTTTATTTAATTACATGAGAGAACATATATTCATATGTTAAATATAATATAATATAATAAAATAAATCTATTCAAAGTACTTAAGAGTATAATTAAAATCAAGAGCATTTAAATATAATAGTAAAATTTGTACTCTAAACAAGGAAACATATTCTTTTATCAGATATAAATTATTTAAAAAAATAAATAAATTGTTAAAATTAATAACACAAGTTTAAAATGATAAAATTCAACTTTCTTACAAGTATTTTTATAATATTTTTATTCTTTTAATTTTTAATTTTTTATTACTTTATTATTTAATTAATGATTAAATAAATTATTTTCATGTGAAATTATTTTTTGTATTATTTTAAAGAAGAGACCAATATAATAGTTTAAAAAATAACGTAAAAATAATATTTTAAATAAAAATATTTAATATTAAAATTCTTAAATACAAAAATAAATTATATAGATATTTAAGATTATTTTAGGCTTGTATTTCATATTTATCTCTTAAATATCTATACAATTTATTGTTCATTTAAAAATTTTAATGTTAAATATTTTTTAAAATATTATTTTTACGTTATTTTTAAAGTGTTATATTAGTCTCTTCTTTAAGATAATACAAAAAATATTTCGCATGAAAATAATTTATTTAATAATTAATTAAATAATAAAATACTAATAAATTAAAAATTAAAAAAATACTATAAAAAAATACGGCAAGAATGTTGGATTTTATCATTTTAAAACTTGTGTTATTAATTTTAATAATTTATTTATTTTTAAATAATTTATGTATGATAAAAAAATATGTTTACTTATTTAGAGTTAAAATTTTACTTTTATATTTGTATATTCCTGATTTTAATTATCCTCTTAAGTACTCGAAACAGATTTATTTTATTATATTATATTTTACATATAAATATACCTTACATCATATAATTAAATAAAGATATATTTTTTAATAAAAAATTTAATAATCAAATTAACCATCAATTATGTGGATAAGGAGTGATCTACGACTGAAAGAGGCGCTAACTACCCTGGACGGAGAAGTTACGGGCGACGAAATTCAACGACCTGGTAAAATATAATGTACTGGAGAAAAAGAGATTGCGTGAGAAGGCAGTAGATGACGACGACGTCGACGTCTCAAATGCAATGACGATACTGGTAAGATACTACGTGATAAAGTGATAAAAAAAAATGGAGGAATAGAAATTTGCTTCAGCCTTCAATTAATAAAGGTGGGATTTAAATATTTTAAGAAATTATATCATTTTCAGTCTCAAATAATAAATTATAAAGTAATTTATCTATAGTTATTTTAAAGGAGTTGAATAAAATTCACCATTTTAAAATGTGGTATGACAAAATACAACTCTAACTAGTCATTGCTTGGTTAGAACACCCGAATATAGGTGGACGGTTTTGTGTAAGCTTAGTTTTAAAAGAAACTTCTAAGTGTATTAGTTAGTTCACTTTATCATAATTTAGTAACCTATTTCTAAATCCCGATGCTTGCAACTAAGTTTCTTTCTTCATTTATGAATGTGATTTTGCCAACTTCTAAGTGCGTAAGGAACATTATAATTTATTTTATAAAAATATTATTGATATATTAAAATTAGTCATTAATATATTTATATATAAATATATATAATTTAATTTATTTTTAATATATATTTTATATTAATAACTAATTTTGATAAATAATTTTAATGTACACGTTATTATATGTCAACTTTGTCCAATGGCCATATCGTGACATGACGCTTGTTGGTTACTTAGTAAACTATGCTTATTATATATCTTACGTGGATAAGAATTAATGAGGAAGGAGAATTCATCAGCTCAAAGTAGAAAGGACCAAGCGAAAAGAACACCGTACAGCAACCCAACTTAACTTTTGAATCATAATAACGTAAACACAAACAAAAGAGCAATAATAATGGAACACAGTACAGCTGGCTATGGCATTGGTGGCAACAAAATGCAGCATAAGAATACAAGGACAAGCATCGTAAAAAATGAGGGCAGAGGGGTCACTGTGGGCCTATGCACCCATGTAACCGATATTAGAAAAATGACATTTCTATTGGTAGGTTTATTTTGATATTAAATTCATTTACATAAAAGTAGTTGTTGTAAAATAATACATATTTAGTATATTCGTAAAAAGAGTTTGATTATTTTATTACAATAAGTTTGACTATTTTATCATAAAATATTTGGTTATTCTAATAATTAATTATTTAACTTTAAAAATATATAAAATAATATATATACACACATAAATATGTAATGACTAATTTTTAATGTATATATAGAACAATTCTTTGTTTTTCAACACATTGTCTTGCTCATATTTTTCAACATCAAAGACACATTCTTTATGTTTATAATAACTGTCTCTATGTTTATACCTTACTTCGACTACTAAATACAACAAACGAATAAATACAAATGACATATTCTTGCTGCTATGTAGTGTATAACAACCCTTATCCAACGTTTGCGCTGCAGCACAGCACAACACAGTCTGTCACACTTTTCCATTTATTTTTTGTTAATATATATATATATATATATATATATATATATATATATAGTGCTGGTTTTCTTTGTTATTTGTTGTGACCCTGTCTGATATTGTCTCATAAGAGAGACATGGCTCTTCCTCCTACACCTTCAAGGTCTCGTGCTGACTATGATTACCTTATCAAGCTTCTTCTTATAGGCGATAGCGGCAAGTCATCATCTTAATTCCCTTAGCTTCTTTACACCCATTTTTTTTTTGTCATTCAATATGCTCACCAATCTCAACTTCGGGGATTTCATGTTTATTTCCCATTTTTTTATTTGTTAGCTTCAAGTTCTGTTCTATACCTGGACTACTGCTTGCTAATTATAAAAACTTATATAAGTCAAAATTTTCTGTGAGTTGTTTCATTCTTAAAAGAAGTTTCTCAATTCATGTATATGCTTTTTCTTCTGCTATAAACAGTTCTTTTATATTGTTATGCTTATGTATATATGTGCTTTTAAGTTTTATTTCACTTGGCAGCTATTGACTAAACCTGCAGGAGTAGGAAAGAGTTGCTTACTATTACGTTTCACAGATGATACTTTTACTACAAGTTTCATCACCACTATCGGGTATGCGGAATATAATGAAACTAACATCTTTAGGAGGCAGCATTTGTTGTTAACAGTACGAATTAATAGTTCATGGAATTAAGGCATTGCATTACATGTGCTAAAGAAAGCAACAAAAGTTAATGAACAAGTTGTTGTTTGAGAAAAACTGGAAAAGATTTGCATGTACTTGATGGGTTTGGTTGGTGAGTCTTGAGAAATATATTGAAGACTTTCTTTCTTTCAGGATTGACTTTAAGATTAGAACAGTTGAACTTGATGGGAAGCGCATCAAATTGCAAATATGGGATACTGCTGGTCAAGAACGTTTCAGAACAATAACATCTGGTAACTCTCATCGGCATAAGAAACTTGAGATAAAGTTGTATGACCGTGGATGGATTAACTATGTACGCATGCACGTATGGTTATTTAACTTTCTTTATGGTTTCTTACAGCTTATTACAGAGGGGCCATGGGGATATTGCTGGTATATGATATAACAGATGAGTCATCTTTTGAAAGTATTGCACTGTCTCATTTTCTTTCACCTAACAGAATAGCAAATTTCATATTCATGACTATAGTTTAATATTGGTGTAGATATCAGGAACTGGATCAGGAACATAGAGGAGCATGCTTCCGACAATGTTAACAGAATATTAGTGGGAAATAAAGCTGACATAGATGAGAGCAAAAGGGTAATCAATCACTGAAACTTGTTTGGAATTGGAAGCATATATCATTGCATCATTGCATGCTTTGTTGCATCTGATTTTTCTAAGGGTTTCTTGTAGGTTGTCCCAACATCAAAAGGCCAGGCTTTGGCTAATGAATATGGTATCAAATTTTTTGAGACGGTTAGTAATTAGCATTGAATTTGTTATGCAAAATAAACTAGCTCTTTTTATTCACTTTTCATGATTGAAAATTTTCTGAGCAGAGTGCTAAAACAAATTTAAATGTGGAGAAGATCTTCCTTTCCATCTCAAGAGAAGTAAAGCATAGACTTTCAGATCGTGGTCCGAAACCAGAGGTAAATCCTTGCACTCATCTATCTTTATGAATCAGAGTATTGATTTTCTTTGCTACTATTGAGTACTGACTTTTAAGTTTGTTGCGCAGCCTCAAACTGTTGAGATCGGCAAACATGAACAAACAAGAGGTTCAACTGCTTCAGCAACCGTGTCGCATATACCAGCATGCTGCAGCTTATGAGTTCTCAAATAGTCAAATGTGAAATGTGTTGTTCATCGTTTGCAAAGGCAAACAAATGGTTTTCTATTCATATCATAATTTTGCCCAAGATTCTTTTGGATGAAACCTCTCCAGGACTCAGATTTGATGTAGCTTGACAGATTGCTTAGATAAATTTAGATAGCTTAAAATTGTGAGTATATATATATTAGATAAGTTTGTTGCAGGAATTGATTGGAGCAATACTTCTTACAGAATTTTAATTCAGAAATTGTGTACAAACTAGTGATGCAATAAAGTACCCTTATTTCATTAAAATTGTATAAGCTGGAAACAAGTGCACTTAGTTGCAAGAATCTGCAATTGCAGTATCAAAGACTTCGGACTTGGGAGTAACACATAAATGATATTCATAGGCAAACACATTTACACAAGCTAATAGCATCATTGTTGCCAACCCTAAACCCATTCTGATATTGCAAGTAATTCGGCAAGAAACAAACAATGGCAGCACAGCGCAGTAGTAAGAAACTAAAGAAGAAGCTTTACATGTACAGGATTTGTCCAAGATGTGCTAGCTAGAGAACTCAGTGTATACAAACGCAGGATTTTAAGAGCAACAACCACCATTTTGTGATGCTTGGGGTTCCTGTTTCTGCTTTAAAACATTTCTTTTAACTGATGTTGATCCTTCTTCCAAAAGACTAGGAGCTTCCATTATCTATGAAACGGTGCCATATTATTTTTTGTCAGGATTGTGCAGTAAAAAAGCATTACACAGCAGTTGATCTTTCCCTTCCACTTATGCATGCAATTTAAATTTTCATTCGTTTCTTAGCATTTTTTTAAGTCACTTTTAGGTAACAATCATTTTTTTGGTACTTCTGCATTAACAGCTGTAAATGCTATGTACCCAAATATGTTCATTGAATTATTTAGAACAAATGCCTATGATATAGCCGCTCCCACTTAATAGGACAATCTTAACTTTTTGTTGTTTATGCTTTAAACTATGTATTACCTAAAGAAGACCAGCACTGAGCCAGATATCTAAAACTGTACCTTTAGAGCAAGTTCCTCAAAGCACTGCTCCACATTTTCTCGAGTTTTAGCGCTACTTTCGAGAAGCAAACACCCCAACTCTTTGGCGAGAGCTAAACCCTCTTCTCTGCTCACAGCCCTTTCAGACTCCTATAATAGAGAAAAAAAATCGAAGAAGTCAGTGAATGAAATATGTCAAAAGAAGAGTCCTCAAAAGGAAATATAGACTTCAAATTTCAAATGCAAATCTAATATATGTGACTTGAAATGAGGTTTATGGTTAATGGCTTAGTTAGAAAGAACACGAGACATTCAATATCAGAAACTACTTTCTGTCCCAATTTTCATCCCCTTATCTCACACTTCTTTCTCAGATGATCACTCAACCATAGGCATGTCCATATACACCAACCATAGGTAGATAAGGTTTTATGCCAATCTTTGTTGGTTTCTAAGTTAGTCCTAACTCTTTTGGGATATAACTAGAAGTTGCTAAACTTGAAATGATGATGGTTTATTGTTCCAATGATAGAATATTGGATTACTGTTACAGAATACAGATCAGCTCTATGAAAGTAAGAACACAAGATTTTCTATAAAAATTCGCAGCAGAACGAAATAAAAATAATTTATGAAATCTAAGAAGACAAATAAGAAATTTAGATTATAAATAATTTAGGCATATGGAAGACAAGACTTCTTATTTCCCGTGACCTTAATAGTTAATAATAAGAAATTCAGATTATATTGGTCTAGTAGTAGATATAATTTTTGACAGGAGATGTTATCTGATCTGTGTCGCTGATCCCATCTAATGGGAAAAGGTTTAGTTGTTGTACCCGAATATAGTAAGATCAGAACCAAAAATCTTATGGTATTCCATTAACCAATTTCTCAACCAGCTTACTTAGATATATTATCAAGCACAATAGTAAAATGTAAAAGCATGGACTTACTCTGTCAACTTTGTTTCCAACTAGTATCTTCACACAATCTTGATTAGTTGAATAGAGTTCCAATTCCTTAGACCACACTTCCGATAAGTTCGTGAAGGTTTCTCTCCTCGTGACATCGTAAACTTAACAGAGACAATGGGGAAAAAAGCTCAAAGGAATTTGTAAATAGAAAGCTTTGAATAACATAACTTAAGCATATGCATATCTTATCTTACAAACTGATGGTTCCGGAAAGATCTCAATAACCCCATAAAACATCAGCTTAACAAATTCTTAATGCCAAAAAAAAACACAAAACACAATAGGATAAAATATGTTGCTGTCGCAAACTATGAAGCAAACTTGAGGAGACACTGCTTACCCTGGTTGCTATTGTAAAGGCCTAATTATAGGAATCGGAGTTTGAAGAAGGGGAAGGAGACCTTGAACAGGAACAAATGGAGGAGACTTTTGTTTGGAAACCTCAAAACCATGGTTGGATTTTCAAACAAAAAGCCTACACATGTTACTGATAATTGTTGTCACTACATAAGTTAATTTACTACATATATTTAACTCAAAATCCTAAAAGCAACCCCCTAATACTGCTTTCCACCGGGGTTCAAATAAATATTGTAATTCCTAATAAATTCTAAATTTTGAAGTTTTGTATCCAGCATCCTTCTATTCTAAGAAATGCCAAGAGCATCAACAAAACAAGTTTTAAATTCGAAAATTTTCACATATATAAAATCATTTTAGCATTTACCGAGAATGATTCCTTGCGCTCCTCTGTAATAAGAACTCGTTAGAGTCCTAAACCTTTCCTGCCCAGCTGCAATAGATGTCATGTTATTTCAAGTCAATATCTTCACTTTAATTTATTCATTTATGTCAATCCACAATCCATTCAAAAGAAAGATTCTTAGGGGCATTTTACTTTATCTGTCTAAACTTTGAACCCAATTTACTTTCTGTTAGAAATTAAGGTCTGATGTTCAAGAAACGGAAGCATAAAATTTGATTTGAAGTACGATAATTTACCAGTATCCCAAATTGTAAGCTTTAACCTCTTCCCAGCCACTGTCAACACCTTGATCTTAAAATCAACACCTGAGGATATCATAGAATTAAAAATTATATCATCTCAAACCTCAAATCAAATTGTTTATAGATTTATAGAGCAGTTAACTTATGCACAATGACATAATAAATGCAATGTAACTTGTCAACTGAAACTCAATTGAAAATCACAAATTTGACACTCAAAAACTTCAATAGTGCCAGTGAAAATGACAGATGGGCAAGAATGAGACAATGCTAAATACTAACAGTGTCTTTTTCTTCATGATGAACAAACAGAAATAAAGGGTAATAGGTAGTGACAATAATGAAAATGAAATCACCAATTGTTGGTGCAAGATCTTCAACAGAGTTGGAAATGAAGGTAACAAGAAGGCTACTTTTTCCAACACCAGAATCACCAATCAACAAGATCTTGAAGGAGAGATCATAGCCACTGCTCTGGCCTGAGGATGAACTCATTCTGTGACACAATGCTTATGTGTGTGTGCTTGTCACTGACTCCAAAAAAGTTGAGTGAAAGGAACTTGTGCTAGTTCAGGAGGAAGAAAGTAGAGAAAGAGAAAGCCTGAAATAGCAAAAAGGGTGTGTTTGAGAGAAGCCAAAGAAAAGAAAAATTAATCAAATAATGCAACGCTAACCTGTAAAAAATGCAATGGGGCATAACTCCAGTAACATGTTTCATTTATTTGCTGTTTTATGAGAGAAGGAAATAAGGAAATAACGAAATATTCAAAAAAAATTGGTGTTTTCTCATTGGATTTTACGTATTTTTTAAAACTACGGAGCAAGACAATCCGCTTTTCTTATATTTACAATATCTCCTATTATATTGTATATTATAATATACAATACAATGCGGGTATATTATCATGTTTCCACAATTTTAAAAAATATTATAAAATTCAGTGATTGAGTATTACACAAAAATTATACCAATACATAAAAAAATAAACGTCATTTTTCTTTTTTTTGTCATGAAAATATTCAAACGTTGAAAATTTTAATAATAAAATATTTAATTTTACAATATTTGATGATATTAACATCTTTCATAAGTAGAAATTTCAGTCCTCAATTCTTTTGTAGGTTCATAATTAATTATTTCTTTTAAAAATAATAATATCTAAAACATTGTGTCAACTTTATAGTATTTACCAAAATTTTAAGAATAAAAGGGAAGGAAAAATTGAAATATGACCGCAGCAAAATTTAAAGTTAGCAGGTCAGGATCATACACAAGTATGCAACCTTTGCTTGAATTCAAGAAAAAAAAAAAGGAAAAAATATCACCTGTGATGAGCAAACAGATATTTAAAAAAAATAATACTTAACATAGACCAACGTATATATTCTTTCTTTTATGATTAGATCTGTTACTTTTTTTTTTCTCTTCTTCATCTCATGTTTTGGTTTCTTTCTTCTGTTCCAAGCCTTATGCGGTGCCGTTTTTTAAGGAGTACAAGGTTGCTGTCCCCACGTGCGGTGAAGGGATTGGATTGGTGTGGTTTTCTCTGAAAGCAATGCTATTCAACCTGGTCCAAGCAAAGCATTTTTATTTATTTATTGTTTAAACAAACAAACAAACCAAAATGGAGGTAATTAAGTTACTTTGGTTTATGAGTTCAACCTTCAATCTTATTGCTTTTGTCTCTCCACTTAATCATTTATAACACGTTACTGTTCCCTCTTATGCTGCCAAAATAAGGGAATGCTAGCTGCCACTTGGTTATACTTAGCTGTTTATTGATTCTTGCCTCTCGTCCATTGTTCCATTCTCCTCTTCAAAATAATTAAACTTTTTAACATTGCTGTAACATTCACACAAAAATGTAAAAAAATATTAGTATACACTAAAATTTAACCGCCAAATTAATTATCCATTTGAATATAGCACACATATTTGTTGCATATTGTGTATTCTAATATATCTTTATATGAATAACTAATTCACTAGCTAATAGCTAATCTTTAGTATTGACAAAGGAAAAATGTCGGTAAAGATTTTTATATAAATATCCGTTACAAGTATAGTTCTAAACCGACAATTAGATCTCAATCAATATTTAAATTGTTTGTCACTTAAGTAAATCCAATAAAATTAACCGAAGTATTTAGACCTCGGGTCGTCTTTTAAGGAATTGCAGGGAAGTATGACTATTATTGGTTATGAAAAAATATATTTTTGGATTTTGTAACGAAAAACAAGAAAGTAAAAATGGCAAGAAAATAAAGCAACAACTACAAAAACTCTTAGCAAGGAAAGAGGATTAGAAATCCTATCCTTATTATCATTATCTATTATGATGATAAATATGAATTGCCTTCACTTAGTTAACCTCTAACCAATGGAGGAAAGTCAAGTGCATACAATCAACTTAAGTTCATAAGTCTTAGTCAACACATAGTGAAAGGCTAGCTTTTGTGAAGTTCAAGCTAACCGGCAATCTTTAATTACCAATCAACAAAAGATTTTTGATAACTCAAGAGTCTTTAATTGATCAATCCAAGTTAAGAACATAAAAATCTATTTTAAAATTCAACTAAACATTTTATCAAACACTTGGAAGGCATAAAATAAGAACATAGAAAATTAACAAAGAATATTAAATCTAAACAACAAATTGCAAGCATCAATGACTAACAATTAAAGAGAGTAAAACATGGAAAACATAAATTGTATTAAAAGAAATCTAACGGGACAAGAGTTCATAAACATAAAAATGGCGAAAAAGGAAAATTTACAAGAGAAGAAGATGAACTAAAGTGCTTAAACAAATAAAAGTAAGAGAAAACTAAATTAAAGGAAGATTGAACCTGAACCTAAAGAGAAATTGAAAGAAGAAACCCTAAACCTAGAGAGAAGAGTCTAGAAAACTACATTCAAAACCTAATGTGTGGATGAAAAGTGAATGAATGGATCTCCCCTTCCAGCTTCACTCTGTAGCCTCTCATCTGTATTTTCGGGCCTGAAACTGGGTCAAAAGTAGCCCAAAAATTGCCCCCAGCGAATTCGCTTTACTGAGGCACGTGACGCTCGTCACTCGTACGTATCAGCCATGCGTACGCGTCGCTGAACAAATTTCTGATCACACATACACGTCATCCACACGTACGCATCGCTTGCCTGCTGCACCAGTCACGCGTACGCGTCACCCATGCGTACGCGTTGCTGCCAGCTTCTTAAATACTTGATTTCTTGTGTTCCTTTCACTTTTGCATGCTTCTTTTCTATTCTCTAAACCATTCATTCCTTATAAATCCTGAAAACACTTAACAAACATATCACGGTATCAAATGATAGTAAGAGAGGACTAAAATTAGCAATTATAAGGACAAAGAAGCATGTTTTCAATCATAGCACAAAATTAAGAAGAATAATGTAAATTATGTAAATTATATGCATAAATGTGAGAATAAGTGACAAAATTCACTCAATTTAATACAAAATAAACCATAAAATAGTAACTCATGAGGTATACATATAATCCTACATGATTTTGCAAGAACATATAATTTTTTTTACTTTTTGTATTTTGGTTATGGGTTTTGAATTAATATGAGTAGAAATAAAAGTAAGGAAAGGGAAATGACTGTGGATTTGGGGTCATGAAGAGGCAACCCGCGTGATAGCCAATCCAATCCAAAGCCGAATGAAAGGTGAAGTGTTATTGTCAAAAGGGAGTGACACCAATATGTATGGCCCATTGTGACAAATCTAATCACTAAACTTCTCCATTTTTTATTTTTTAGTTTTTTACATTCGATGAGATGTCGATTTCCTTCTTTCATTCCATTTTTTAATGTTTCCCGCCTTTACAATTTCCTATTTTTTGATCCACGGAAATTTATCACTTAGATTCACTTTGCGAAGAAAACGGCTTCTAATTAACACACTATCCATTGAATTGGAGAAGCAAATATTCTTTTCACTTAATTGATATTTTCGGTTTGGGTGCTGAAATTAAAATGTTCGACTACAAAATAGCTTCTCAAGATATGCTTTTTTTTTTCCCTTAGATTTGTATGAGAAATCAAATATACAGAACAAAGAAGTTGACCTTATTGTTGTGATAATATATAATTAAAAGAGCCATAGGACAAGTAGGTTTATAAGAAATTTTACTGTGGATTTATAGGTCTTTAAGAAAAATAAAATACTAAATAAGTCTAAAAAAATTTTATGACAGCCTTTAAAAAGTACCGTTTTTAAATATTTGAATTTATAGGTTCTTATCTTTTTTCTCTACAAGAACGTACCACAATAGGGTTACTCCAATTGGGAGAAGCTTCAGCAGGAAGCAACTATAAACACAACTATATTAAAAACTATATAAAATTTTAACTATTTTTTACCTCTATCTTATAACCCAACATCTTTGATCATGCTTTCACCTTTTCTTTTCAAACTAGTTTATCACGTTAGTCATAAATCAATAACCACACACATCCACCAATGTCACTGTACGAAAAAAATTACACAAGATGTTACAAAGCATGTCCAACTTTTGAGGGAAGCCGATAGAAGAAAAAATAATCACTATCAAACCAAAGACGCAAAAGGAACATAAGGTAGATAGCATCAATTTATTAGTAAAAATCATATCAAACAAAGAAGTCCCATTTAGAAGTAGCAAAAAGACCATTCTGAGAATCTGGGAGAACCCATAAGGAGTTTCCATCTTTGAAGTGGGACGCAATAAAGTTTTGTAAACTGTAAGGATATGTGGAGAGGACTACAATGTTTGAAAACGGGGGCCATGGAGCATAAAATGTCATCTTCTAAATCTCCAACCATGGTCACAACATGAATCAATATCAGAGGTCAGCCACCAATACATGGAATTTTGGGTCCAGATACATGCGCTACCCTTGGAGAACTTGAACAGCCAAACCGGCAGAATCATTGGAGGCGTGATGGGGATTGTTATAAATGTGGAAGATCCAATGAGGAACCATGTGCTCGTGAGAACTTTCTTAAGGGTAGCTGTGGATATTCTCAAGCCTTTACCAACAGATTTCTATATGGTAAGGGAGAACCTCCCGAATGTCTGGGTTCATTTTAAATATGAGCACCTTTAAGATAGTTACTGTATGAATTGTGAGGTCATAGGACATAGCAAAAAAGAATGTAACAAAGAGATAGTTATGGCTTCGTGGCATCCACAGGTACCCATATATACTCCTGGGCTAGGTGTAGACCAAGCCAAATCTTTGAATACAGGAGAGGGACGAAGATGAAAGTAGAGCAAATCTTAAGAAGGAGATGAAAAGACGAAGGCGCATGACATCTAGAACAACTATGAGAGAGTGAAAGAACTACAGGAATTTGCAGCCAGCGGAGTAAGCTGAAATCTAGAAGAGATAAGGAATGAAAAAGGAAAGAAAGTAGCAATAGAAAATCAAGAGCAGTTGCAGCAAAAGGAACTCAGAGCTTCAGAGTAAGTAGAGGAAATTTCTCATAATTAGTTGGAGATGGTATAAAATCAAGGGAATTATATTAAAAGAGCTAAGAAGATACTAGAGAAAATTATGATTGTTTTGAATGAGATCAGGGCCAAAAAAGAAAGGAAAACTAATATGCCAGACTCAATAAAGAAGGGAATAGAAGTTGTGAACTGGATAGGGAAACAACAGAGAGAAGAGAAAAATATTAACTCAGAAGTAGAAAGTCCAAACAATATGGACCATACAAGCCTCATGGAAGTAAACCAACAAGATAAAAGAAAGGACAAGGAAAAAAGAGGAATGTAGAAGGTAATACAATAAAACAGAAGATGAATCGGGACCAAAAACAATAGGGGAGATTTTTAAGTCCAGTTTTGGTGCTAAAAATACAGCAAATGCAGTAGGAGGAATGGAACAACAAAACAAAGGCAAGTATTTAGAATTTAATGAGGAGGATAGCAGGAAAATTTGGGCACTTAGGGGAGTGGGAAAAGAGAAGGATGGTATGGCATAAGAGAAGAATTTAATTATATAAAAACCAGCAGGGGGAGGCACATATTTTATGGAGCTAGCTAAAGAGGAGGATGAAGATAAAAGTGGGAGAATGGAGACACAAATTACGTATGCTGAATGGGAAAAGAGACTAACAATGGAGGTCATAAGCAAATTGAATATCAAAAGGAAGACGGCTGAGCAGGACACTTTGATGATAAAAGCTACATGAGAGGAAAAAGAAGAAGAATTACTTCAAGACAACACCGAGACCAAGAGGACCAAGAAGGAAGAGGTAATAGAGAGAGACGTGGTTATAGGAAAAAAGCAAACTGTTTTCAGTAGTACAATGGTTGAGAAGGCGGGCTCATACATACCCTAACCCCAGCCATTAGTATAGTAAGTTGGAACTGTCGGAGTGTGGTGGCAACTAAGACAGATTCCGAATTAATAGATCTTTATACAAAAATCAACTTGGCCATAGTTTTCCTCATGGAAACAAGAGCTAAGAAATGCAAAATCAGAAAGTTAAAGAGAGAGCTCCATTTTGATAAATTTTTTTGTGTAGAATCCTGGGGCTTGTCCGAAGGTCTAAGTCTTTTATGGAATAAAAATATGAATCTTAAAATTTACTCTTGGTGTGATAAATTTATTAAAACTTATATTATAGATAGGAAAGAAAATAAGTGGGATTGTTATTTTGTGTTTGGAGACCCTAAATTTTGGCAAAAAAAAAAGAAACAATGGAGGGATTTAGTAGCTCAAAATTAGAATAAAAATGAACCATAGTTGTTAATTAAGAATTTTAATGATATTTTGAACCTAGAAGAAAAGGTGGGCCAACACCTAAAGCCAAAAGAGCAGGTGGAAGAATTTAGAAACTTTGTGAATGGCAATAGATTAATGGACATTGATCTTAAAGGAGGAAAATTCATGTTGTTTAGCAATCCTAGGATTGCGTTCGTTACAAGAGAGAGGCTAGACAGGGCTCTTGTCAAATGGGAATGGAGGAGATTATATCAAAACGCAACCCTTATCGCCCTCTCGGCGATAGGATCTAATTATTGCCCATTGGTATTAAGGCTAGAACCGAGAGAGAAATTTGAATGACATTTCAAGTTTGAAGCATATTGGGAAGATCATGAAGATTGTGAGAAGATCATTAAGTAAGGATGGGAGGAGCATGGGAATAAAAGGAATAAATGGAAAAAATGACAAGAAAAATTCAAGAGTTACAAGAAGGAATTGGAGCAATAGAGCAAAAGAAACTTTTCTAGAGCAGATAAGAAAATTAACCAATTTAAGGAAGAAATTTCATAATTATAGAATTAGGATTTTTCAAAACAAAAGTAGGAAAGGATCAAGAATTTAAAGGTAGAAATATCACAGCTATGGAAGAAAGAAGAAAAGTATTGGGGCCAAAGAGCAAGATTAAAGTGGCTGAATTTTAGGGACAAAAATACCCCCTTCTTCTATGCAACAACAATTCAAAGGAGAGACTTGAACAAAATTTGAGAGATTAAAGGACGCAGAGAAAAATTGGATCACAGGAAGTAAGGACATCATGGAACTTGTGAAGAGACATTTCACTAATCTACTTTTTACAACCACAAGGAGCAATGTAGAGGAAAGTACCCGAATTTTTCCGAAAAAGGCCACAAAGGAAATGAACAGGGAGCTTCTCATGTAAGTGTCAGATAAGGAAATAAGGGATGCAACCTTTAGTATGGGAAGCCTGAAAGCGCCTGGACCAGATGGTCTTAATGGTTTATTCTTTCAAAAGCATTGGGATATCATAAGTAGAGAAGTCTGTGATGTTATTAAGGAAGTTTTTGCTAGTAGGAGAATGCCAGAGGACATAGGAGAGACTACGGTGGTCCTGATACCTAAAGTTAAATAGTCAAAATGCCTCAGCCAATTAAGACCCATTAGCTGTTGTAATTACATTTCCAAGATCGTGACAAAAATCATTGTCCTTAGATTAAACAAGTTTCTGGATAGATTAATCTCACCTACCCAAAGCACTTTCATGGGAGGAAGACTCATACAAGACAACATTGTTATCATTCAGGAGGCCTTCCACAATTTAAACAAGAAAGGCAGGTTTGATTTTCAAAACATAGCTGTAAAATTTGACATGAATGATGAATCCACATTTCATGATATTTATTTGCTCTATTTGGGTGGATTTCATCAACTTTTCTTGCATAGTTTCATGATTTCTTCCTAAATTGTACTTGAAAGTAAAAATATGCCTTTTAGACCTTTTAGTTGCTAAATTTTATTCACTTTAATCCTATTTGATGCCTTGATATATTTGCTAAGTGATTTTAGGTTTCCAAGGCCAGTATGGGTTGAAGAATTGAGAAAAGAGCATGCAAAAGAGAAGAAATCATGAAAAAATGGAGTTTGGAAGTTTCAGCATCCATGCGTACGCACCTGATGTGTGCGTACGCATAATTGTTAGTGATGAGTTAGAAAAACTCTAATTTAATTTGACGATGAACAAACATTATTGAAATAATTAATTACAAAATTATTGATTTAATTTTTATCTAACATGTGTTAATTAATAATTTTGTGATGCAATTTTTTTTAATGGGCCGAACAGAAAAGAAAAATTATTGCAAGCCCAATATGCTTATAAGCATTCAGCCATGTTGAAAGTTTCCTATATCAAGTGGCTGAAGCAATTTGTGATCATTTGGGCCGGATTGAATCATTACCATAAGCCCAAATTAATATATTTGCTAAAAAGACCAAATGCATGGTCCGAATCCATTTAGCAAAGAAAGCAAAGTTCCTTTACTTCCAACAGATCTCTTTATTCATCATGTGATGGAATTCAAAATTTTATTAAGATGAATTAATTCAGACCTTGGAACCATGAGAGAGAAATGATGACTGATTTGATGGCCTCTTTAATGATGCACGCCACCGAGAAACAAAGGAAAGTGGACATTTAATTTGCTTTATCAAAATCCATTAGTTAATGTTCAAATTTCTCTTTCTTCTCTCTTAACTTTCTTCATCTCTTTCGGTCCTTACACAGCCAATCCATGGAAGCTACATTGAGCTACCGAAAAGAAGGAAAGACACGCCAAAAGACCATCACAATGATGGCAAGAAAAAGTAAACAAAAGTATGTTGTGGCTAAGATTCTCATTCACTTGTGATAAGATTTGGTGATGAGATCTTGGCTTCTTCATACCAAAAATGGTTGAAGAAGATTCGACCAGCAAGGTAAAGATCCTTGGAGGGATGGCTTGTCTCTGATTTTGCTCAACCACCACAGGAAGTAGCTTGGGTGGCTACGTGATGGAAGAAGCAGAGATTAGAGTAGATGATGCTATCATCATCATGAAGCATCAAGGGCCAGAAATTCATCTTTGAGAGCAAGCCAAGGATGGAGCGCTCGGATTGATGAAGATTGATGACCAAGGAAGGACTAGAGGTAATTGCATGTTGGGTTTTGCATGGGTTATCTCTTCTCTCTCTCTGGCCGAACCGGTTTGCATGGAGAAGAAGAAGTTGGCTTGGTTTTTGGTTTCAACTATGGAGGCTTCCCCCTTCTATAAAAAGGGAGAACAGCCACGGCTTGAAGCAAGGAGAAAGTGTGAGAGTGCAAGGCACAGAGTTCTCAGAGCTATCTGACTAACAGATTTTCTTCTCCTTCAATGTATTCTGTTTTGTATTTTTCTGTTTAATTTTGTCATGTCTTGAGTCTCATGGAAAAAGGCAAACAGTGAGGTTTGTAAGAAAAAGTCATAGAGCGAAAAAAGGCAGAGAGTGCAAAATTAAAAGAAAAAGCCATAGATGTCCTTAGAGTTCCTTTGTATATCTGTGTTGTGTATCATGATTCTGTGGGAATCCCCTTGTAAGTTGGGTTAGCACTTTATAATCTGTAATCAAGAAGATTATAGTGAAATTCCATCATTGTTGTGATGGAGACTGGATGTAGACTACACTGCACTTAGCAGCTGAACCAGGATATATCTGGGTGTTATTTTCCTTCTCTTCTACTCTATTTTCTGTTTCTGCTGCCCAGGAGATAAAACTGCAAAATATCTCGTGCCAAGTGACGAGACAAAAAGAAAAGTCTCGTGGCTAGGGACGAGACAAAAATCACCATAAGTTATTTAAAAGACAAGCAAGTGTTCTGAAGTGAAAAAGGGGCTAAGATTCAACCCCCCTTCTCTTAGCCATTGAAACCATCAGTTAGCTTATGGTGACGCGTACGCGTGAAGGTGAATTTTATCAGGTCACGCGTACGCATGACACGTGTACACGTGATCCTGGTCACGTGAGCTCATTAATTGCAATTCACTGGGGGGGAATTCTAGGCCTCCAAAACCCAATCCAACTAATTTCTGAAACTATTTCAATCCAAATTGAAGAGGAATGAAGGGGGAGCAATTAGGGTAGCTTACACTACAAGGATTTTAATCATTTGTGGCAGTTTTTTTCTTGTTTGTGGCGGTTTCAAACTCCCACAAAAAGGATCATGGCAGTTTCAAAAATCCCCAAAATTGGAGGTGCCACGAGCTCCTTTGTGGCGAATTTTCACAACCCCCACAATTCCATTTAGTGACGATTTTCTATCCCTTTTCTGGGGATTCTGTGCTAGCGTTTTGTGGCAATACTTGGTTAATCATTGTGACAATTTAGAATCTCCAGAAAAAAATTTTGAATTAAAAAAAAAGACACATTCGTGTGGGATTTTAATTTCCACAAACATATCAATATTATTCTTAAACAATTAATCTAAATACTAGAATTATATTATTATAATACTAATCAATTATCATTTAAAAGAAATATTTAAATAAGACATTAAAAATTTAGAAGGAAATTAAAATATTACATATCTGAACAAAATTTAACACAAAAATACTTTGAAATATAAAACAAGACACTTGGGTCTGTCAATATGACCTCGACTAAACTAGGTAGTAACTAATATAAGAATCCCTTCGCATCCCAATTGGATGAAATAGAGATTATATTTCAACTATATAAAGCACTAAAATCAATTTGGCTGATTAAAGCATTCTAGCTGTCATCTAAAAATATGAAGATACCCTATGCAGAGACAATCAACTATGCAATTTGTATTTTCCAGATTAATAAACATAATAATGACACTCGAATGATCTAATCTTTATTCCAAATTGTGCAACACAATTTGCAGCTAAAAAGTAAGAAGGCTGAAAGACCACACTCATAACCTCATTATTAGCATCTCAAATAAAGAAGATATGGTTACCTTTTTCAAAGATTCCTGAAGAATCTTTTGTAAAGAACCATCGTTCTTCTTGAGTAGCTGAAAGCCCATATATTTCACAAAGCCATTAGATTTTTGGAGTGACTAAAAAGTGGTAATCATTAGTTTAAATTTGTCTTTTATGTTATAAAAAGAAAAAAAAAACGTAAAAGAGAGCTTAATGATGCTGTTCAACCTTGATTAATAACAAACAAGGATGAATGTTAAAAATCTAAAATCGAAAGGATAAGAAAATTTAGATAAGATAAAATTTGAATAGAAGATAGGGAACAGTGCCAAATATAATGCAAGCAACCAAAACTGCACAGAATTGAACTTATCAAAAGCTATATTAATCATGAGAAAAAGAGAAAACAACTGAAAAAAAAAGCAATTTTTTTTATGTATTTCTAAGAGAAAAAAAATAGAATAATTCAAAAGAGATACTATTAAAACACGAAAAAAAGAATCTTAGCCAAATGAGGAAGAAGAAACAATTATAGTATACATCTTCATGGTCATCATCTTCGTCATCAAAGATGTCATCATCTTCAATCACCAATTCCTCATCGATCTCAGCAGGAGAAATATCCAGTTCCTTATCCTATCATAAAAAAATACTAAACTAGTGCAAACATCATTTCAGTAAGATATAATAAAGCATGTAATGGTGAATAAATTCAATAAAGTTTAATAAAGCATAAAAATAAAATCAAAGTTTAAAAAGCTAACAAATAAAATATGAAGGGTATGCAGATGAGTTCAAACTATCTTAAAGTGCTTTTCCATAATCATCATTGTTTGTCTCCCAATTATATCCTTAATGTGCTAACAATAAAATCAAAGTTTAAAAAGCTATGGCCAGAAGGATCATGATAGCATGGAACTAAACATTTCTTTGAAAATTAAGTACCTACCATTTGGTCGCTTTAAATCTTCTGCTGAAGATCATGACATTGCATCGCCGAGATCATCATTCTCCCTGTTATGAGCTCTAGAACCATCATCCTAGTTACATCAGCAGTATTATTCAAGATATTTTCTTGTCCTTAATAAAGCATGTAATGGTGAATACATTCAATAAAGTTCTTCATCAAAGCAATTGATAGTTGGAAGTGAATAACAATTTTCGGTTTCACAAAGCTGAATAATCAATCTAAAAGGCATCATTATATGACATATGCTTAAAAGAATTGTTCAGAAAGAGCTGATATGACTTATCAATAAAGGATGCACGTGATTCATAAATCATAAGAAATCCTTCAATTTCTTGTGCACAAGATACAAAGTAGGATTTATGACATTGAATGAAATGTCATCACTTGGGTTTGGATATGAAATCTATTAGTACAGTTGTAGGGAAGCATGATAATGACATTCAAATTTTCCCACTTAAGAGTTAATTTTTTCCATTTTTTTCACTGAAATCAATGAAACTGTTCTGTTGTTAAAAATACATATAGAGCATAAATTCCTCTTTAAATATCCTCAATAAGATATGTATTTATTGATATTCACACACAGCAATACGTTGCTCAGTAAGAAGATTACTTACCACATCAAAATGAATGCAAAAGCGATCTGATAATGACTCTACAGTACCAAATACCCAACAAAAACCACAATGACCCTAAACAATTAGCACAAGGATTAAAATGTTAACAAAGGAAAAATATACCGCAAGCAAATAATTAAATAGATAACTCTACGACATAGGAAGCGCCAGTAGTAGTCTAAATAATGTCCCTTTCAAAGTACAAGACAACAAGCCCAGCAAAAAAGGGAATGCGGTAAGATCTTAGATCTGGATATTACGATATCTTCTTAAAAAGGCCGTCCCTAGTCAGAATTGGGGTGGGTTGTCCAAAGACGATTGGGGAACTACGAGTGAGAAGGGTAATAGGCGCACTCAGGCAAGCATTTTTGCTTGGTATTTCTTCCAGATTATATCCGATTTGGGATTAGATCAAACTCTAGCCCCTTCCACATTCACTTGGTCTGCTTTCTTTGGTTGTCTCTTGTACTCAAACCAGTCAATTCCTATAATGCAGAATGTGTCATATACAATTCACATAATTTAAACCACCAAATTTAAGTCTTTACTAAACAAGAACAAATTCTCACCGTAATGACTTGGAACCACATGAGAATTAGTTCCACGAGATCTGATAGCTTCGAATGCAGCTTCAATCAAAGTTTCTAGAGACTCCAGCTTGCTCACATTCCAGATCTCCTCAGCCAGTGCCACCGAGTCGGCGAAAAAACCGCGCTCTGAGTGCTTCAAGCTGCTGGAGCAAAATCAGAACCAGCGAAAGAAGCCGCCGTCAAAGACGATGCAGAAACAAAATATCTAAGCATTACTCAACGATTTGAATGGAATCATCCCTGAAATACTATCCCGAGAGGTGAGAGCTCCACGAACTGAGAGGCTTCACAATCTCCTCGTCCTCCATTCAAAACTCCAGCGGGTGACGCGTTGACGGAGGAGACTTGGCAGCAATGGTGGCAAGGAATTGAACGGCGGTGGCGATGGAATCCATATTTTAGGGTTTCAGACTCACTCGTTCTCTCTCTCTCTCGAATAACTCTTTTATTTTTTTTTTCATTTTTGGTATGGGCTTGGTAAATATTTGTTTTTGTTGGGTTTTTTATAATTAATTGGGTTGAAAATAAACTGTGGGAGTTTTGTTAATTATTTAAAATGGTTATAAATAAAATAGATTGTGGAGGTTCTAATAACTCTCACTAGAAAACTTGCTCAAACAAATAAGAATTTTGTAGTGTTAGTATCATGTTGTAGGTTATTTTCTAGAGAGAGAAGCTCTCTCTTCTCTCTAGAATTTAGGATTTTTGTATTAGTTTCTTTTTAATTTTAGATTTTAATTATTGTTTTAATGTAGTTTTATTTTATGTTTCTATGCTTTCTTGTCTTGATCTTCTTAATTTCTTTTGTCATTTTCTCAATTTTGTCATTTTTAGTTTATGAATACTCTTGTCAATTTTGGTTTCATTAATGCAATTTTAATGTTTTATGTTTCTTTGATGCTATTTGAGTTTTGATCATTATTGTCATGCAATTGGTAGCATAGATTTTATTTTTATTGCAACTTAATATGCTTTTCCTTTTAATGCATGTTAGGTGTTTGATAAAATGTCTCTTATAGTTTTTGCATAGTTTTTCACACTCTTGGTTAGAAATTGGGTAATTAGGTGAACTTGAGTCTTTGTGGTCCATAACTAGGATAGGAATCTTCAGCATCCGAACATACACACAATTGTTAGCTTATGGCAACGTGTACGCGTGACCCACATGTACGCGTGAGGGTGAATTTCGTCAGGTCACGCATACGTACGCGTGACCCTGGTCACGTGAGCTCATTAATTGCAATTCGTTGGGGCGAATTCTGGTCCTCCAAAACCTAGTCGAACTAATTTTTGAATCTATTCCAAGCTAAATTGAAGAGGGATGAAGGAGGGAGCAATTATTGTAGCTTAGTATCATGTTGTAGGTCATTTTTTAGAGAGAGAAACTCACCCTTCTCTCTAGAATTTGGGATTTTTGTCTTAGTTTCTTTTTAATTTCAGATTTTAATTCTTATTTTAATGTAGTTTCATTTATGTTTCTTTGCTTTTTTGTCTTGATTTTCTTAATTTCTTTTGTCATTTTCTCAATTTTCTCATTTTTAGTTTATGAATACTCCTGTCAATTTTGGTTTCTGTTGATACCCTGGACCGAGCTATAAGGCCCGGGTTGAACGATGACAAAGGACCGACCTCTTTGAAAGGTTGGCCCACCAAATGACCTCTCTTGTAAAGAGGTCGGACAGTTGCCACAAAGGCCTAAAGAGGCCCAAAATGAAATGACCACTGCCTATTAGAAGGCAGTTAGCGAAAGATATGATCTCACTCGCAAAAGATAAAAATAAGATAACAAACTTATCTCAAACGAAGATCGTGAAGCACTTTTATAAATACACTGGAGCTCCCAGGTATAACACATACTCCAATTCTATAAAGCCCGTACTGACTTAAGCATCAGAGTCTCTTGCAGGTACCACCACCCTTCGGTGATTGAGGACCAGCAGCACCTCAGGCCCCAACAAGTCGGACACGACAGGCTTGACCAAACCAGAAGATCTCACCCGAGATCGATCTCAGTGTTTCAGGTAACCCTCAGAACATTGGCTCTGTTGCCGGGGATCTGGAAGTCATCCCATCGTCATGGTAGACAACCCTCCTACCAATAACCACACATCCGGATTAAAAGAAGGAACGCCAATGAAGAACACGGATGCTACACCAACCTCCCCGAAGGACGCACATCACTCCAAGGGAGACAAGTAACCCCAGAACGCTGAAATCTTAGATGCCATCCATGAGAAGCAGGATCACCACAAATAGCTCAAACAAGAAGCCGAACGACAACAAGAAGCCGAGCGAGATCTTCAGAGAGAAACAAGACAGCATCGGGAACTGGAAGAAAACCTCCTAAAACTCAAAGCCGACCTGGAAGCTAAAACCACTCGCTCTGACCGTGAAACTAGCCCCCACAAGGACCAAGATCCGTTCACGAAAGAAATCATGAAAGCTAAAGTCCCAAAAGACTTCAAAGCTCTTGACATGACCCCATATGATGGCACGTCCGACCTAAGTCATCACCTCAGCAACTTTAGGAGTCGGATGTACCTCACGGATGCCTCAGACGCTCCGACCACCCTGACCCAAATGGCAATAAAGTGGTTCGACAGCTTGCCCCCGAGATCAGTCACAAGCTTCGACGACCTCGCCAAAAAATTTCTAGCCAGGTTCTCCATACAAAAGGGTAAAGGCCAACATGCTCCAAGCCTGTTACGGATTAAACAGGGAGACCGGGAAAGCCTCTGCACCTATATGAAAAGATTCAACAAAGCATGCCTTGACATACATAACCTCCCCACAGAAGTAGCCATTTTGGGACTCATCAGCGGCCTACCGGACGGGCCATTCAGTCACTCCTTATCCATGAAGCACCCCACATCCCTAAATGAAGTACAAGAACAGGCTGAAAAAAACATCAATATCGAGGAAAAATCCTGATTAGGAGAAACCTTCAAAGCTGGGTTCTCCTACCCATCTCGGAGAAAGGATAAAGAGTCAAAGAAAAAGGAGGACCAATCCACAGAGAAGCCTAGGAACTCTTCAGGTATTTTTAGTTGACGTCTACCAGGAAATATGCAACACAGAAAAGATCCCACCTCCTTGCCCAATTAAACATAAAAGGGGAGGATGTCAGACCGAATACTGCGAATACCACCGGATCTATGGACATCCCACTAATGAATGTTACAACTTGAAGAATGTCATAGAAAAATTGGCCCGAGAAGGAAGACTAGATCGATTCCTCGCCACCAGAATGGATGAGCCAAAAAAAGAGAAGGAGTGATGAAGAGGGCGGACGAGCCGAACGTCCCCCTCACACCCCTGAAAGGAATGTCTATATGATCAACGGAGGATTCGCAGGAGGGGGAATCTCCAAATTGTGCCACAAAAGACACCTTAAAGAAGTATATCATGTCGAAGAAGGGGACAGGTCACCCGACCTTCCTACTATCACCTTCACCAAAGAAGACGCCGCAGGCATCATCCCTGGGCATGATGACCCCATGGTCATTACCAACATACTAGCTAATGGCAATGCCTACCGAACACTAGTTGATCAGGCAAGCTCTGCGAACATCCTATTTAAATCCGCCTTCGACAAGCTCGGACTACAAGAAAAAGAGCTCAGAACATATCTCAACAGCCTGTTCGGGGTAGGAGACGCTCCGATCTAGCCCCTTGGATACATCCCACTACACACGACCTTCAGAAAAGGAACCCGGTCCAGAACACTGAGCATAGACTACATTATGGTCAACGTGAACTCCGCAAACAACGACCTTATAGGACGGACGACCCTAAATCAGTCTCCGTAGTAGTCTGAACTCTACACCTATGCATGAAATTCCCAACCCTGGAAGGGATAACCACCATAAAAGGAGACCAAAAGCTCACGCGACGATGTTTTAACAAAAGCCTGAACCTTAAAGGCGACCCCAGAGGAAAATAAACCAATACCATTTAACTCGGGGGAACCTGGGCTCACGAAAAATTTTGCCCACAACCAGAAGGCGAGAGACCAAAGAGGTCCAAATCGGAGACACCAAAGATAAAACAATAAATATCGGTGCAAACCTAAAAGAAGACCTAAAGGAGCTACTAATAAAGTTCCTAAGGGACAACTCCGACCTCTTCGCATGGAAAGCCGCATACATGTCCGGCATAGATCCCGAATTAATGTGCCATAAATTGGCGGTGTACTCGGGATCCCGACCAGTGCAGCAGAAGTGCAGAAAGCTCATACCAGAAACATCACAAGTAGTTGAGGAATAGGCACAAGCCTTACTAGAGGCAGGGTTCATAAGGGAGGTCAAATACCCACTGTGGCCGGCCAAGGTCGTACTGGTCAAAAAGCCAAATAGAAACTGGCGGATGTGTGTAAACTACACCGACCGCAACAAAGCCTGCCTTAAAGACCCCCTACCCCCCTCTCGAATATCAACACCCTGGTCAATCCCTCGTCGGGATACAAGTACCTCTCCTTCATAGATGCCTACTCGGGGTACAACCAGAACCCAATGCATCAATCCGACTAAGAGAAGACCTCGTTCCTCAAACTGAAGGCAAACTATTACTATGTAGTCATGCTGTTCGGACCCAAGAACGCGGGAGCTACATATCAGAGGTTGATGAACAAAGTATTCGTCGACCACATCGAAATGCTGATAGAAGTCTATGTAGATGACATGCTGGTAAAAACCCAAAAGAGAACAAATGCTGCTACCCGACCTCGCCGAAGTATTCAGCACCATAAGAAAGCATAGGATGAGACTAAATCCCACAAAATGCACTTTTGCGGTAGAAGCTGGAAAATTCCTAGGGTTCATGCCCACCCAAAGAGGGATTGAGGCAAACCCAGACAAATGGCAAGCTATACTCAACATGAAAAGCCTGACCTGCGTCAAGGAGGTACAACAGCTAAATAGAAGACTAGCAGCCCTGTCTAGATTCCTAGCTGGATCGGCCTTAAGATCTCTCCCTTTCTATGCAACCCTAAGGAAAAGAAAAAGGTTTGAATAGACACCAGAATGCGAACAGCCTTCCAAGACTTCAAAACATTCCTGGGGCAATCACCTATCTTGACCCGACCTTGACATGGAGAAGAACTGGTACTAAACCTTGCCGTTGGAAGTCGGGCGATAGCATCAGCACTAGTCAGAGACGACAACAACGGACAACAACCCATCTACTTTATCAGCAAGGCTTTACAAGGGGCCGAACTAAACTACCAAAAGATAGAAAAGTTTACCTACGCCCTCATACTTACTTCCCGATGACTCCGACAGTACTTTCAAGCCCACACCATCAGAATACGGACCAACCAGCCCATGAAAGGGATCTTATAGAAAACCGACTTGGCTGGAAGAATTTTACAATGGGCAGTCGAGTTGTCCGAATTTGACCCCACTTATGAAGCCCGGACGGCCATCAAGTCCCAGTACCTGGCCGACTTCGTCGCAGAGTACACTGACACCATAGGATCCCCCGTTGAATGGAACCTCTACGTCGACGGCTCATCAAACAAAGCCGGAAGTGGAGCAAGCGTTATCCTGAAAAGCGATCAAGGGACCTAGCTCAAGCTCTCCTTAAGATTCGAGTTCCCCGCTTCAAACAACTAAGCCGAGTACGAAGCCCTATTGGCTGGTCTAAAGCTGGCTAGAGAAGTCAGAGCTCAAAAACTGACCATCTTCAGCGATTCACAAGTAGTCACCTCACAGATAGAAGGAAGCTACCAGGCAAAGGATTCCACCATAAAAAAATACCTAGACAAAACTAGATAATAGCTCCAGAAATTCAGGGGATATGAGTTCCGTCATATACCTCGAGAACAAAATGCCCAAGCCGACGCACTTTTAAAACTAGCCAGCACCAAACCAGGAGGCAATAATAGAAGCCTCATCTAAGAAACTCTACAAAACCCATCGACCTCAGAATAAGAGAAGATCCTAAACATATCAGATCAGGACCATGGCTGGATGACCCCCATAATCAACTACCTCAAGTCCGAAATACTTCCCACAGAAAAGAAGGAAGCAAAAAGGCTCATAAGGGACGCACAATATTACACCCTGGTACACGACATCCTATACAGAAGAGGGATCTCAACATCCTTCGTCAAGTGCGTCCCGACTTCTGCAAAAAAAGGAGGTCCTGGAGGAAGTTCACAGTGGCATATGTGGCAATTACCTCAGGGCACGGGCTTTATCCAAAAATGTCCTCTGAGCCAGCTTCTACTGGCCGACCTTACAGAAGGAAGCAACAACGTTCGTCAAAATGTGCCCCCCATGCGAGAAGCACGCCAACTTTCATATCGCACCACCTGAAGAGCTCATCTGCATTACTTCACCCTGGCCATTCGCAAAGTGGGGGCTCGACCTCCTTGGAACATTCCCCCAGGGATCAGGGCAAGTCAAATTTTTCATTGTAGGAATAGACTACTTCACCACGGACAATGGTACTCAGTTCACCGTCACGGGCTTCAGGAACCTGGCAGCTGATCTGAAAATCAAGCACGAGTTCTGACTGAAGAGCTCAGTGGAACACCCACAAGCCAATGGACAGGCGGATGCCGCCAAACGTTGACTGCAGGAAGCAAAAGGAGCCTGGGCTGAAGAGCTCCCGCAAGTCCTATGGGCATACTGGACAACGCCACACTCCACTACCGGGGAATCACCCTTCCGACATGCTTACGAAATGGAGGCAATGATCCTCGTTGAAGTAGAGGAAAGATTCCCTAGGGTGATTTTCTACAATGAGGATACCAACCCCCGAGCACAAAGGGAAGAACTTGACCTGTTTCCAGAGGTCCAAGAAAGAGCTCGGATTAGAGAGGAAGCGCTAAAGCGTCGAATAGCCTCAAGATATAACCGGAAAGTAATCCAACGAAGCTTCGCTACCAACGACCTTATCCTAATCCAAAATGATATCGGATCGGGTCGGTCAGGAGAAGGAAAACTAGCAACTAACTGGAAAGGACCGTACCGAGTTACAGAAGTACTAGGGAAAGGTTATTATAGGGTGGCCGATCCCCAGGGTGAGAGTTCCCGAGGTCTTGGCATGCCTGTAACCTAAGAAAGTACTATAGTTAGAACAAGACCTTGAGCCAAGTTGCGCTCTTTTTCCCACCAAAGGGTTTTTTTAATGAGGCACCAGGACAAGACCTAAAGAGGCCCGACTTACAGAGTAACTCCACAAACGTACCTACTCTTGTTTATGTTTTTTCTCACTACTTTTTATCTTTAGTAAAATTACAGATTTCCTAAAATGGTTCCTACCAAGGCGCATTAATTTAGGCTCGAGAAAATGCAAAATTCATCGCCCGATCATAAAGGTCGGCAAGGTGAAGCGACAAAAACTCAAATTAATTCAAGAAGTTATGAAAGTAACCCATATAAAGCGACTTGACGAGGTTGGATAAAAAATGGAGTTGCTAAAAATAACTTCAAAAGGCCTGACAGAAAAGTCGGACCATCTAAAAGGATCACTAGAAAGGGAATATCACCATACAAAGGCCAAAAAGGTTGAAAGTCCTAGTGCCAAAGTGCTAAGCTAGAAGGGTAAAAGTCCAAAAAGGACATTACTTAAAAAGCAAAAGCACTCTCAAAGTCTGAATAAAGCTCAAAAGTCATCCGAATAAACTAAAAAGGGGGGTTCTAGTTAAAAAACACTACCCGAAAAGTTATTGGAATTGATTGTAAGCCTACAAAGGTCAAGCTGCAAAGGATTGAAACATCCAAGAATGGAGTAACACTAAACTCGCATAAAACTACAAAAAGGTAACAAGTTCATAAAAAGAACACTACATCGAGATCACCAGAAAGAGTCCTGATTGGGAAGGACTAAAAATCCAATCCTAAGGCCCAGCCAGGAAGCCACTCTCAGGCAAGAGGACATGATAGGGTGAATAAAAGCGCTCCTCAGATTACCAACACAGTTAATAGAAAAGGATAGCACAAAAGGGAAGCATTCAAAGCCCAAGGTATTACATAAACCCAAGGGCAAAAATACTTTGATTTAAACCCAAAAAAGTTGCTTGAAAGCAACCATAAAGTGTCAGAGAAATATCCAAAATATTACAAAAAATCAAGAGCTTAAAGGTCCACAAGTCGGACCGCATCAATACATAATAAAATGTGAAGGATCACATAGGGTCCAGCTTCACTCCAATCATTATGTTCTGAGGAATAGGAGGGATGACTGAGATCAGAATAGCCCTAACAACACCATCCGGGCCATTCAGGATCTCCACGTTGGGCTCAGCCTCAGGAGGTGACACCTCGGCAGAAGGGGCTACAAAAGACTTGGCAGAAGGATCTAATGCAGGAGTCTCGTCATCATCCAAAGTAGGCACAATCTTACCATCCTCCATAACATTGTCCATGCTAAATAAGGAGAGGTCGGCATCTGGAGAAGGAACTCAAACCTGGGCCTTCAAATTCTCATACAGAGCGGTCATGTCACTCACCACATGGCCCTGAAGCTCAGCATAATTATCATAAGCAGACTGGAGTTTCTCCTTATCTTCCAGAAGCTCACCATAAGTCCGAGTGTAACTCTCCTTGGCCTTTTTCACCATATCCTCAGCTAAATTTACAGCGGCCTCTGCGATAGTAGCCCGAGCCTTCTCCCTCTCCACCATAAGCTTTAACCCAACATTCTTGGCCTCTAACTCAACCCTCAAACCCTCTACCTTATCATAATCAGCATTAGCCTTCTACAGAAAAGCACTATTAGCATAGATAGGAAACTTCTTAAAGTCCCGAGACAGAGCAGCGCCGAAATTAGCCATCTGAATACTGTTGCTGGATACGAAGTCAAGGTGGTGGTGGATGGACACATCGTCGGTCAGGACGAAGCCATGAGGGGCAATACACTCCGTAGCAAAGGCCACACCATCAAAGTCCTTGTCATTGAGATCATATGCCCCAGTAGTCCTTGGCCTATTGGGAGAAGGGCCAGATGAAGTAGGAGAGGAGGCAACACCAGAAGTTACCAAGAGTAGATCAGTAGAGGGCGCCCGAACTCGAGGTGTCGGGATGACCCTCCTCGAACCCTGAGGATCAGATTCTGGCTTCTTCGGAGGGACCTGGGAGGAGCCCTCCCCCGACATATTCTTTTGAATATTCTGGGCAGCTACCGTCTTCTTGGTCTTCCTAAGAAACTTCATCGAATCAGAACTGGCAACCATCTATGGAAAAGAAGAAAGGAACCACAGAAACAGTTATGCAATAGACAGATGAAAAACAAGCAATAAGAAAATTGCTTTATAAAGAAGTCGAGCATTACCTAGCTCGAAACGAAGGAGACCAGGATCTTCTAAAAACTTCTTTGTGTCCAAGTGAGGAGGATCCCCCCAAGGCTCCTCTAAGACACCCACAAAGGCCCTCTCAACCTCATCTAAACTCTACCATGGATACTTAAGGACTACAGGATCCTTTTGCCACCAAAGGGGTAAGGTGGGTTCTTTATTCTCATCCAAAAATAAGGGGTGAACATCCTGAACAGCCCATACTTTGAAATAGAAATTTTTGAAATCATGAAAAGAATCATCAAAAATCGAAAAAGCTTTCTTTCCCTGAGTAGCATGGAAAGAGATCCAAGAAGCCTTCTTCTTGGCCATCCTCGGCTTAGTCATCACAAACAGGTAAAGAAAAAGAGAGAGGGTAGGTCGGATACCCAGCTCTTGGCACAACAATTCAAAAATCTTCATGAAGGCCCAAGAGTTAGGGTGAAGCTGGGAGAGGGCCACATTACAATTCCATAGGAAATCAGTCTCAAATGCGGTAAAGGGAAGGGTAATGCCTAGTTTGGTAAAAAAGCAGTCATATGCGTAAAAGAACGGACGTTCTGCCTGACTTAAGGGGGGAAAACTGACCCTTTCCTCAGGGTCGGGCAACAACAGCTCGTAGTTCTTCTCATCCTCCCTATTCTCACAAATCCTATGAAACTTCCTAAACTTCTCACAATACTTCGGGTCTGCTATAGTGACACATCCTAGCACTATGGAATCTAACCAGTCAGCCTTATCAGAATAGACTTTTGTGGACATCTCAACAATATTCTTATGAGAAGACATAAAAACTACACCTACAGCAAGAAAATAGAAAGGGCGTTACTACCACACAACTAGGGCAGAAGAAAGGAGATGAAAATATAGCCAGTAAACAACCAACACGATAACAAAAGGGCGCCCCAAGGTTTACAAAGAAAACGAGAAGATGACCATCAAAACCAAAGAGCACCCTTTGAAGGCAATACGGATACAGAAAGGAGACGAAAAGAAGTCCGAAAACCCTAGCCCCTCCAACAAACAAGAAAAGCGCGAAGTCAAAAAAAGCTTCAACCTTTTTCAAAACAAAAAGCAAAGCAAGATCAAAACTTTGAAAGGAAAATAGAAGCATGCAGCAGAAAAACAAAACACTAAAACGGAAAAAACGTGACCAGGAAGAAGAACGAGAAAATGCCAACCTGCGATGAAGAAAGGAGCGACGGCAACAGTTGAACAGTAAAACCCAAACGATCCACAAGTGCCTCAAAAAAGTCTTCAAAGGGGAAGAAAGCTTGGGGCAAAATCGAAGGAACCAGACGAAAATGCTTTTTACATAGAAGCGAGGAGCTAAATGAAGCGGGAGAAAACAAAGGAAGCTGAAGAGAATAAAAATCCCTTCTTTGATTTCAAATAAAGTTCAAAGAGGGAAACGAAACAACAAAAATAAAAGCCCAAATTAAAAAGGCTTTAAAAAAGCTCGCACACTCCCAAGGAACTAACGTCCTCGAAAGCAATGCCGCAATTAAAGAGCGAAAACAAAAAAGCTTTGCGTTTCAAAAATAGCATTAAATATGGAAAACTCGCATGAGGAGAAGCAGATCAGACTCAACTAGACAGATGCTTGAACACGACTTCCCCAACAAAAGGTCGAGGCTTAGAAGCATAACTTCGGGGAAAGGTCGAAGCTTTGATGCATGTTGGAAATTGTCTCTCAACAAATTTCCTTCGGCAAGTGTACCGAATGTGTCGTCAAGTAAAAACTCACAATAGAGTGAGGTCGAATCCCACAAGGATTGATTGATCAAGCAACTTTAATTAGAAGAATGTTCTAGTTAAACGAATTCAGAATATGGGTAGAGATTTGCAGAAAATAAAATGCTGGAATGTAAATAACAGAAAAGTAAATGCTAGAATTTAAAATGGCTGAAAGTAAATGACGGAAGTAAATTGCAGAATTGTAAATGGGAGTGGGGGAATTGCTCATTAAAGTAAATGCAGAAATTAAAGAGAGTGGGTAAGATCAGAGATGAGGAGTTCATTGGGCATTAGGAGATGTTGCAATTCTCCGGATCAAGTTCATTTCATCTCTTCCTCAATCAATGCACTCATTGATCTCCTTGGCAATCTTAATTGATTGAATTACAATTTCTTGCAATTCAATCTCTCAAATCCTGATTAATAGCCAATTCCTTGGTCAATTGCTCATGAGAAGAGATGAAGTGTGGTCACTGATTATACCACATGCATTTCCCAAATCAAGTATTGAGAGGATTATAGTCACATATCCATCCAAACCCAATTTGGTCCAGCATGAGAAAGCATTTCTAGCTTGATCTCTTCATTCCTCTTTCAAGGCTCAGAAGAGATCCAAGTTTGAATAGCTTCTTTTCCAAGATAACTACCCAATGGGATGAAGATCGAAAGCTTTCAAGTAAAATCAAGAGAAAAGATAGAAGAAGAATAATGAAGACTAGTATTGATCCATCAAATTACAACAGAGCTCCCTAACCCAATGAAAGGGGTTTAGTTGTTCATAGCTCTAGAAATTGAAAACAAAGATGGAGAATACATCATGAAACTAGAAGTTGTAGAGAAATAAAAATACAGAGAGTCATTCTATTCCTCTTTTCCAGCCTCCTTTTACAATTCAAAGCTACCCCTATATATACTACTCTTCTCCGCTTCTAGTGTGATTCTTCAAATCTTGGGCCTTTGGATATTGAGTTTGAAGCAGTTTCTTTTCTTCATTTGGGCTTGGCTTTACTTGCAGAGATAAAGTGCACAGTGGGCATAGACTTTAGTTCAGGACGTTAGGGGTGCTAACCCGAGTGAAAATATATGTTCGAGAACGTTAGTGACACTTAACATTGTCACTAACGTTCCAATACACCCATTTGCTTCACGTTGAATCCCACATTAACTAGGTTAACGTGGCTTCCTAACGTGGCTTTGCTATCATTCGAGAACGTTAGTGACACTCAACATTGTCACTAACGTTCCAATGTGCCCCTAGGTCTCACGTTATAGTCCACGTTAACTAGGTTAACGTGGCTTCTAACGTTGCCATTCTCAGCCATCCCAACGTTAGTGACAATGTTGAGTGTCACTAACGTTGGCTCATTCTTCAATTCTCATCGTTAGCTTCCACGTTAATTAAGTTAACATGGAAGTTAACGTGGCTCTTGGGGGTTGTGTGGTTGCTTCAACGTTAGTGACAATGTTGAATGTCACTAACGTTGTCGACAACTCTTCACTTCTCATCATTAGCTTCCACGTTAATCAAGTTAACGTGGGAGTTAACGTGGTGCTTTATATCATAGGCCAACGTTAGTGAGAATGTTGAATGTCACTAACGTTGGCTTCTCTCCCCCTCCTTATCGTTAGAGGCCACGTTAACTAAGTTAACGTGGCTTCTAACGTGGCCTATTTATGAGCAATTGCCAACGTTAGTGACAATGTTGGGTGTCACTAACGTTGGCTCAACTTCTCTTCTCCACGTTAGAGTTCACGTTAATTTAGTTAACGTGATTCTTTAACGTGGTCGTTGATGGCTTTTGAGAGTGTTTAATTGGCAATTTACTTTTCTCTTTATCCTTGCAAGCTAGCTCCCCTTTCCTTGCTTCCTTTGGTCCTGAAATCAAGCAATAGAGTGCATCAAAGCTCTAGTCCAAGTCATGAGTAATGCAACCTATTATTTATCACTAAACTCATGCAAAATTCTCATGAAATTATGTAATATGCACCATGTATGCTTGAATCAAGTCATAAGTGAATATTTGCCCAAAACCATCTTATTTCCTAAGTAAATGCATGAAACTACCCTAAAAACAGTAAAGAAAAGGTCAGTGAAACTGGCCAAAATGCCCTGGCATCAAGCTTAAGCAGGGGCACTGTTCATACCCTAGACCGAGCTATAAGGCGTAGGTTGAACGATGACAAAGGACCGACCTCTTTGAATGTTTGGCCCACCAAACGACCTCTCTTGGAAAGAGGTCGGACAATTGCCGCAAAGGCCCAAGGAGGCCCAGAATGAAAGGACCACGGCCTATTAGAAGGCAGTTAGCTAAAGATATGATCTCACTCGCAAAAGATAAAGATAAGATAACAAACTTATCTCAAAGAAAGATCGTCAAGCACTATTATAGATACACTGGAGCACCCAGGTATAACACATACTCTAATCCTACAAAAAAAAACCTGCCTAAAGCCCTTACTGACTTAAGCATCAGAGTCTCTTGTGATGTGCATTTTTGGAAAATGAATCCCAAACACACAAACTCACCGGCAAGTGTACTGGGTCGCATCAAGTAGTAATAACTCACTTAGAGTGAGGTCGATCCCACAGGGATTGATGGATCAAGCAACTTTAGTGGGTGATTAGTTTAGTCAAGCCAATATTGAGTGAATTGTGTGAAGTTGATCAACAGAATGTAAATTGCATAGAATTTAGAGTTGCAGAATGTAAATGGGTAAAAAACTTAAAGAGCAAGAAATGTAAATTGCAGTGAATGTAAAGGGGAGTTGGTGCTGGAAATTAAAGAAAGAAATAATTCAAGCAACTAGAAATCTAAATTGCAGGAAGAATAAAAGGATTTTGGGAGTTGGGATTCAAGAAATCAAACAAGGAAGTGTAAATAGCAATCAAACAGAGAAGTAAAAGATGCAGCAAACTCAAACAGATTTGAAAAATTACTTGAAAAATCAAAACAGAAAGCAGCTTGGCTCAATTGCAAAATCTAAATGAGAGGTTGAAGATCTCAGGAGCTCAACGAGATGAGAAAACAAGTCTAGATCTCAATCCCTTCCTTGTTCCAATAGCAAACAGATTGAAGAAGAAATAGAGATGAAAGCAATAGAGAGAGCTTTGATTCAAATCACAATTCACTGAAATTATGCAGACAAGCAAACAGAGAGAATTATCAAGGTGAGATTGAAAAGAATTTCTTCAATTCTCAACCCAAGATTGAAAACAAAAATGAAAACTAAAAGAGAGAGCTCTCTAATCCTAATGCTCCCTAGTGGAGCCAACCTTCCCTAATAGAGCTCCCCCACAAAGATGAAAATGATGTCTTATATAGGCTTTACAAAGTGAAAATGAAATTAAAACAAATTACAATTAAAATAAAAATCCTAATCTAATTGATCCTTGTGCCATTGAGTGATGATAATAGTCTTAGCTTGCATTGGATTTGAGGAAGAGTGGGTCTGGATGGCCTTGGTTCAATTGGTGAAGAATTGAGTTCAAAGAGAATTTTAATTGAATTTCGGCCCATGGGTGTTGCTCCCAGGGCAATGCTCAGCTCTCCCCAAAAGCACAGCATCCAAGCTTGCCAAGGCTCTCTTGGTGCATCACAAGGTTTGGCCAAGCAAGGGGAGTAGCGCTCAGCTCTTGGCAAGAGCGCTGCTTCCTCCTTGTCTTTAGCGAAGCCTCAAGTTTGAGCCTTGGGGGAGCACTTTGATGTGTGGAAAACGATCCAACGCAAAACTCACCGGCAAGTGTACCAGGTCACATCAAGTAGTAAAACTCACTTAGAGTGAGGTCGATCCCACAGGGATTGAAGGATTGAGCAATTTTAGTTTAGTGGTTGATTTAGTCAAGCGAATCAAGTATTGTTTGAGTGGTTGATCATTAACAGAAGCTAAATTTCTTGAAATGTAAAGGGAGAATGGAATATTGCAGTAAATCAAAGAGCAAGAAAGTAAAGAGACTGAATCTTAAAGTGCAAGTAATGTAAATTACAGAAACTTAGATTTCAAGTAATGTAAATGGCTGAGGCTTAAAGTGCAAGAAATGTAAATTACTTGAAAGGGATTGGGAGTTGGGATTGCAGAAATTAAACAAGAACAAGTAAATTACATTAAACATAAAAGAGCAAATTGAATTGCAGTGAAGTAGATCTCAAATAGAAGAGTAAAATGCCTTGAAGAATTTAGAACAGGAAAGCAATGCTTAATTTGCAGCAAATTAAACGTGGTTGAAGATCTCAGGAGTGGAAGAGACTAGATAACAAGTCTAGATCTCAAATCCTTCCTTGATCCAACAAGAACAATTGCAAAAGAAGTAAAGGAAAGCAAATTGCAGAAAGAGT
This sequence comes from Arachis hypogaea, assembly GCF_003086295.3. NCBI lineage: Eukaryota > Viridiplantae > Streptophyta > Magnoliopsida > Fabales > Fabaceae > Arachis > Arachis hypogaea. The sequence continues at coordinate 47,210,974 of NC_092041.1, read as the reverse complement.
AGAAGGTGAAGCAGTAAATGGAATTTGAAATTCAATTATGCAGAAAGAGTAAACAAGAGATCTCAAGGTGAGATTAAAACAGAAATTCTTCAATTCTTCACCCAAGATCAAAAGCAAGAAAAGTAGAGAGTGCTCAAGCAAGAACAAGGAAGAAGAGAGATCAATTCTCCTTCCCAATTCTCTAAGAAATTCAAAAGTTCAAAATTAAAATGCAAGTAAAAAGGAAAATTCAAAATGAAGTCTAGAGGTCCTAATTACATCAAACTAGCTCCTATTTATACACTTCCTATTCTTGGCTTTTGGAATTTGGATGGGCTTTTGATTTGGTGAAGAAATGAATTAAGTTGGATTTTTAATTTAATTTTCAGCCCATGAAGAATTTTGGTTCCAGGAGGATGCTCAGCTCACAAGTTGAGCTGAGCATTGAGGCTTTGTGTTGATGCCCTTGTAACGTGCAATGCATCAGGGGAATGCTCAGCTCACAAAGTGAGCTGAGCATTGGTGCCTTGGTGCCAATTTGTGCGCTGCCCTTGGACCGTGTCATGTGCGCTCCATTCTTTCCTGGCCGTGCCGAGATGTGCCCCCTTGCACCAAGAATAGCACTCTGCTCACTAAGTGAGCTGAGCATTGGCTCTTCCAAGGGAAGGTCCTTGGTTCGAAACCCATGGGAAGCATGCGCTACCCATTTCTTTGATTGCCTTGCTTCCTTGCTTCCTCAAGGTGTGGGGTTCGAACCTTGGGGGATGCATTTGGCCATTTTTGGCTTATTTTTCCTTGTGAGTAGCGCCTCCCTCATCCCCCTTGGTCATGAGTTCAAGCCTTGGAGCATGCACTTGCAACTTATTTTCTTTGAATTATTTCTTTAGTGCTCTCGATAATGCTCACTTGGTGAGCTGAGCATTGTTTTTTCCTTTCCTTGTTTCTTGGCTTCATATTGTGCTTAGCTCACAAAGTGAGCAGAGCATTGTGCCTTGGTTCCCTGGGAGTAAGTATAGCGCTCACTTAGTGAGCTTGGTGCTCTTGGGGAGAGCTTCATGGTTTGTTGCGCCACACTCCCTCCTTTCTTGGCCACACTTTTTCTTCCTTGAGCCACACTTCTTAGGCCACGCTTTCTTCTTTTCTTCTTTTCTTCACCTACAATTAATCAAAACAACCAATCAAAGTATCACCAAATTCACAAGGTTTATAAATCATTAAAACTCAATTAAATTTAGCCTAAACCTCATGATTTAGCATCAATTATATGGTGGTTGTTTGATTCAAAGAAGTCATGCATTTCCATTCCAAATCACTTACTTAGAATGCAAGAAAGTGCATAAAACCTAATGAAAACAAAGAAAAGACTAGTGAAACTACGCTAAGATGACTTGTCATCACACTTCTCCATGCTGTGTTCCTCATTTTTTTCTTAGTGAAGCACGATAAAACTCTCCAATAGAGGGCTGAGCTCTCTAAGTGAGCGCTCCTTTGCTTTGGAGTGAGGCTCCCTCTTCGAATCCTGGTGAAGCCACTTTGGCTGATTTTTGCTTGTTTTTTGGTCCTTAAGATGCCTTTCACTCGTGCCTCAATTTCATGCCAAATATGGATTTCCATACATCGTTGGAAAGCTCTGAATGTCTTCTTTACAACGCAACTAGAAGCGCATCAATCAGACATTTGTAGCTCAAGTTATGTCCCTTCGAAGGAGGCATGGTCATGCTGTGAACACCCAAGTTTAACTTAGCAAAAATTTTGCTTCCAAGCTCAGTTTTTTTGTATGGTAAAGCTAGGCTCTCCTTGTGAACCGAGCTTTGAGTGCTGATTGCCAATCTCCTTTAATTTGGTCATGGGCCATGATTTTAAAAGCGTAGCCTAAGGCTCCAAAGTGTGCTCCAACTTCAAAGTGTGCCCCAAAGCTCTTTTTTTCTCCTTTTTAGCTTATTTTGTGCTTCTTTGCTTCTTTTTCTTCTTATTTCCTACAAGATTTATAAAATTAAAAGATCAAAGAAATATACCAATTAAGTACAAAAGCATTGAATACAAATAATCAATTTCTTGTATGAAAAAGCATAGAAAAACATGACATGATGACATGTCATCACAACACCAAACTTAAACCTTGCTTGTCCCCAAGCAAGAAATGAATCATGCAATAAAGATTGACAATCCAAGGTAGGAAGAATAGCAACTCAATTTTCATGGCTAGCTAGTTTTCTATGAATGCCACAATCACAAAAGAAATATAAATGATTGATGCTTCTATCTAGTTCAATTTATGGAATCTTTTCCTTATAATTCTCCCTTGAAACAAGCTTTTGATTTTCTTATTAGCTTCTCCTTTTGGGTGCTTTGCCCCATGAGTTGATAACAAAGCTACGACTTCTAAATGCTTTGTTTTCAAGTATTACCACTTGATACATAAGCACCACAAGCATTTAATTAGAGGACTTCATTAAGCTCATTTGTTTCTTTTCTTAACTCTCTAATTATTGATGCTCAGAGCCTTGAGCTTTGAGGGAGTGCTTTTGCACTTGAGCCTAGCCTTGACTTCTAAGTGTTTTGTTTTCAAGCTTTTTTCCTAATATATAAACACCACAAGTACTTAGCAAATAAACTGCCATTGGTACTCAGAGCCTTCAGCTTTCTCATTCTTTCTCTTTTGCTTTTCTTGCCCGTTTTTTTGCATTTACTTTTTCAAAGTTTTCATGATTTCAAAAGATTTCACAAAATGTCCTAGATGAAAACTTCAATTAAATAAAATCCAATGTAATTGAGCAACAATCAATCATACTAGCTTTCTAATACTTGTATGCACATGCTAAGTTCTTCTTTAATTCCTTGTTTGTTTATGATCATGATGCTTTATTGCTTTGGACTTTACAAAACTCAAGTTGGTGGTCATAATGTCACAGCAACATGTTACCATTTAGAAATCAAACTATGCTTATTCATACATACATGCATCCAAAGAAGATAAAGACAATCATGTAGTTTATAGTGCTGGAAACAAATGAGAAGAAAAGGAACTTTACAACCTTGTAATTCATCTTCTCTATTGTTGTCATTTTCCTCTCATTCTTCTTCTTCCAATACCAAACTCAGAATGCTTGCTCATCCTCAAGCAATAATTAGAACAGTGGTGATGGGGCTAAGATAGATCATGAGTGTCTTACACAATGAGATGTTAGTGGTACATGTGTTCTAAGCAAGCAAAATTAAATATATAAAGGCACATAGAAACAGAGACATTGTGATTACAAACATAAGTGGGGTGTGCATGATACATTGCATAAAGAATAAGTGGCACACCAAACTTAGTGTGACACTTTCACTTGGAATTGATGCAAGTATCCAGCAAAGATTGGAAGCAAATTTTGTTGCATAGCAACACCAAACTTAGAATGCAATCACATGTCCATTTTATTTGAACTAAAACTAAATAAAAGAAACTGTTATTTGTTAACTACAATCACCAAGTGAAGCATCTGTCATGGATAAGGATTTCTTGGTGAGGTATTAACAAAAATAGTTAAGCAGCAAACTAAAAGAAAGCATTTAAAAACAGAAAAATGACTAAAGCAAGTAGAATGAAAAAGTGTCAAATCAAAAGAGAAAAATAAAACTACAGAGGCATTATGATTATGTAGATAGGTAGTGTTGCTTGAATAAATTGCATAGAAAATAAGTGGCACACCAAACTTAGAATCTTAGTGTGACACTTTCATTTTTGATTTGATGCAATCATCCAAAAAGATTAAAAATAATTTGTTGCAACGCAACACCAAACTTAGAATGTAACCATATGCCTATTAATTAAAATTTAAACAAAGCAAAGAGAAAGTAAACAAAGCAAAGTAATGAAATGTTACCCAAGGTTGGGTTGCCTCCCAACAAGCGCTCTTTTAGTGTCATTAGCTTGACATGTTGTTCTTCACTTTCTTCCTCTTCTTCCAGTTTGTTAAGAGGAATGGCCTCAAGGGGGAAGAAGTTTCAGCTATTGTCCCTTGTCTTGACCTCTCCTCAGTAAGCTTCCTTTTGTAAATAGCTTGATTGAGCTTGCTTGCTGGATTAGGGACATGATTGGTGCTCTTGTTAGTTGCCTTCACTCCTTTGAATTCAAGACTTGGTTGTTGTGTGATTATTGGAGTTTTATCTTCATCAAAAGCCTTTTGAATCGGTTGTTCCATGAGCCCTTCCTCTTTGCACTTCCCTGCTTCAGTTGAGTGTGACTTCTCTTGAGTGTCTTCCTCACTTTCTTGCTCCTCCACTCCTTCCTTTGTACTCAACATTTGACTTAATAGCTCTTTCATAGAGGAGGTTTGTTATTTTTCCCAATATTTCTTCATCTCCTCTTCATATTTTTTGATCACAGATTCAAGGGAAGTTTGTGAGGGTTGTGAATGTTCATGTTCCTTTGTCACCTCAAGTGCTATTTCATGTTCAAATACCTCCTCCACTTCATTCTTCATTATCATTTTGCTTGACACAAGGGCTTCTTCTTGTTTTTCCACTTCTTCTCCCACAAATTGGTCTTCATTCTCACTATTTGATGGCTCTAAGTTTCTCTTTATTTACTCTAAATGCCGATCCATCTTCTTGAAGAGGATTTCTTGCTCTTTCCAAGAGTCTATGGATGTTTGTAAGTATTGTTCAAATGCTAGCTCAAGGGATGAAGGCTGAGAATGAGTTTCTGGATATGTGGGTTGAGTGGTATGGAATGAATCTTGTGGATTGTGGAATACATTTTGTGGTTGGTGGAATAAATTGTATGGATCTTGGAGGAGACTTTGTGTTGAGGCATATTCAAGTGATGAAGAACTTTCAAATGAGAAACTGGGAAGTGAGGGTGGACAATTTTTCATGACTTTATTGAGAGTATATTCCAGGGAAGATGTCTCTTGATGAATGGAAAATGAATCATCGAACTTTCCTTCCCAGCCACGGTTTGTGTAACTGTCATCACAGTGGGAGTCACTTTGTGGCTTTGGGAGGTGTTCATGCTCTTTCATTCCTTGATGATACTCCCATCCACCATGAGGATAATGATATGAATCTTTTTGTGGTGGTGGTTGGTATCCTATACGATTCTCTTGCTCATCTTGTGTTTCTGAAGCAAATCTCCATGAATTGGAGTGCTCAGAATTTGTACTTTCTTGGTGATATTCCCAGCCAACATTAGAGATTGGTGATGGTGGGTAATATCCCATAAAATTTTTTTGATCACAAGATGAGTTGAACTCCATTTGAATTTTGTAAAACACAACACCAATGAAAATTGAAATTACTCATATCAGAGATGAGTTTTGCTTAGTGAGGCAAAAACACAAATACCTTGATTTCAGCTTAAAACAGAAAACAAAAACAAAGAAAATGCTTGATCGAGACTTTTCACCCACTTAATCATTGTTGATCTAAATCAATCCCCGGCAATGGTGCCAAAAACTTGATGGTGTTATTTTTGGAAAATGAATCCCAAACACACAAACTCACCGGCAAGTGTACCGGGTCGCATCAAGTAGTAATAACTCACTTAGAGTGAGGACGATCCCACAGGGATTGATAGATCAAGAAACTTTAGTGGGTGATTAGTTTAGTCAAGCCAACATTGAGTGAATTGTGTAAAGTTGATCAACAGAAAGTAAATTGCATGGAATTTAGAGTTGTAAAATGTAAATGGGCAGAAAACTTAAAAAGCAAGAAATGTAAATTGACAGAATCTTAAATGACAAGAAAGGTAAATTGCAATGAATGTAAAGGGGAGTGGGTGTTGGAAATTAAAGAAAGAAATAATTCAAGCAACTGGAAATCTAAATTGTAGGAAGAATAAAAGGATTTTGGGAGCTGGGATTTAAGAAATCAAATAAGGAAGTGTAAATAGAAATCAAACAGAGAAGTAAAAGATGTAGCAGACTCAAACAGATTTGGAAAATCACTTGAAAAATCAAAACAGAAAGTAGCTTAGCTCAATTGCAAAATCTAAATGAGAGGTTGAAGATCTCAGGAGCTCAATGAGACTAGAAAATAAGTCTAGATCTCAATTCCTTCCTTGATCCAATAGCAAACAGATTGAAGAAGAAATAGAGATGAAAACAGTAAAGAGAGCTTTGATTCAAATCACAATTCACTGAAATTATGCAGATAAGTAAACAAAGAGAATTCTCAAGGTGAGATTGAAATATAATTTCTTCAATTCTTAACCCAAGATTCAAAACAAAAATAAAAACTAAAAGAGAGAGCTCTCTAATCCTAATGCTCCCTAGTGGAGCCAGCCTTCCCTAATGGAGCTCCCCCACAAAGATGAAAATGATGCCTTATATAGGCTTTATAAAGTGAAAATGAAATTAAAACAAATTACAATTAAAATGAAAAGAATAATCAAATTGATCCTTGTGCCTTTGAGTGATGATAATGGGCTTAGCTTGCTTTAAATTTGCGGAAGAGTGGGTTAGGATGGCCTTGGTTCAATTGGTAAATAATTGAATTCAAAGGGTATTTTAATTGAATTTTGGCCCATGGGTGTTGCTCCCAGGGCAATGCTCAGCTCTCCCCAAGAGTGCAGCATCCAAGCTTGCCAAGGCTCTCTTGGTGCGTGACAAGGTTTGGCCAAGCAAGGGGAGTAGCGCTCAGCTCTTGGCAAGAGCACTGCTTCCTCCTTGTCTTTAGTGAAGCCTCATGTTCGAACCTTGGTGGGAGCACTTCTCCATGCTGTGTTCCTCATTTTTTTCTTAGTGAAGCACGATAAAACTCTCCAAGAGAGTGCTGAGCTCTCCAAGTGAGCGCTCCTTTGCTTTGGAGTAAGGCTCCCTCTTCAAATCCTGGTGAAGCCACTTTGGCTGAATTTTGCTTATTTTTTTGTCCTTAAATATGCCTTTCACTCGTGCCTCAATTTCATGCCAAATATGGATTTCCATATATCGTTGGAAAGCTCTGAATGTCTGCTTTCCAACTCAATTGAAAGCTCATCAATTGGACATTTGTAGATCAAGTTATAGCTCTTCGAAGGAGGCATGGTCATGCTGTGAACACCCAAGTTTAACTTAGCGAAAATTTTGCTTCCAAGCTCACTTTTTTTGTACGGTAAAGCTAGGCTCTCCTTGTGAACCGAGCTTTAAGTGCTGATTTCCAATCTCCTTTAATTTGGTCATGGGCCACGCTTTTAAAAGCGTAGCCTAAGGCTCCAAAGTGTGCTCCAACTTCAAAGTGTGCCCCAAAGCTCTTTTTTTCTCCTTTTTAGCTTATTTTGTGCTTCTTTGCTTCTTTTTCTTCTTATTTCCTACAAGATTTATAAAATTAAAAGATCAAAGAAATATACTAATTAAGTACAAAAGTATTTAATATTTAAGCACAAATCATCAATTTCTTGTATGAAAAAGTATCGAAAAACATGACATGATGACATGTCATCATCTTGCCAGTATCACCACCCCTCGGTGATTGAGGACCAGTAGCACCTCAAGCTCCAATAAGTCAGACACAACAGGCTTGACCAAACCGGAAGATCTCACCCGAGATCGATCTCAACATTTTAGGTAACCCTCGGAACAGTTTCATTAATGCAATTTTAATGTTTTATGTTTCTTTGATGCTATTTGAGTTTTGATCATTATTGTCATGCAATTGGTCTCATAGATTTTATTTTTATTGTAATTTAATATGCTTTTCTCTTTTATGCATGTTAGGTATTTGATGAAATGTCTCTTATAGTTTTTGCATAGTTTTTCACACTCTTGGTTAGGAATTGGGTAGTCAGGTGAACTTTAGTCATGGATGTCCATTCCACATTGTGCTAGGATTGTTAGTTAGTTTGGTTTCCATTAACACTAGTCTTTCACTAAGTTAATTAGTGAGTTGGCTAGGACTTATGGATTGAGATCAATTATGCCCTTTTAACTTATCCTCGATGTTAGGATAGACTAATTGGGATTAATTCTATGAAATTACCATGTTTGTGGTCCATGACTAGGATAGGAATCTTCAATTCCCCAATCCATGCCAAGAGTCCTTTTTGCCACTTAATTTCTATTTTTGTTACTTTAATTACTTTTCATTTAATTCCTTGCATGCTTATTTAATTTCTTGCCTTTTAAATTCCTTGCCATTTGCAACCAAAACCCCACTTTCTCCAAAGCCAATAATTGAGCACTTAATTACAATTCCTAGGAAGAACGACCCGAGATTTAAAACTCCCAGTTATTTTGTGTTGATTGTGACATCTTTGATTTAAACTTTGATTAAGAGTTAATTGTTGGTCTAAACTATACTTGCATCAAGATTCTACTTTTGTGAAATTCTAGATCAACAATAATTCTCACATCAATGAACAATGCTTATGATAGGTTAGAGTGGGATTTTTTTGGAAAATGTTTTGCATGCTTTTGGTTTCAAGCAGAGCTGGATACAATTAGTAATGGAGTATGTCAAAAGTGCAAGTTATAGATTTAAAATAAATGGTAAACTTTCTAAAAGGATGAAACCTCAAAGAGGTCTGAGGCAAGGTGATCCGTTATTACCATACCTTTTCATAATGGCAGCAGAGTTTTTCACAACACTTATGGAGGAAGCACAAAGGGAAGGACGTATTGCAGGTATCAAACTTGCCCCAACGGCACCAGGTATCACCCATCTTCTGTTTGCAGACGATTGAATGTTTTTTGCATAAGCCAAAGAAGAGGAATTATATCAAAGCATCTTGATTCTGAACAGATACACAGATACATCAGGACAAAAGATAAATTTAGAAAAATTGGGCATAGTGTTTGGACAGCAGGTACTAAGTCAGACAAAGTTCAATATAGAAGAGATAATGAGCATCCAAACTTGGAAAAATCCAGAGAAATATCTCGGATTATCGGCACATTGGGGAAGATTAAAGAACAAAGCATTGACATGGCTAGAAGAATAGATAAACAACAAAATTGAAAGGTGAAAAGAACGACTGCTTAATTAGGTAGGGAAAGAGACCTTGATCAAAGCAGTAATTCAAGCCATACCCAACTATGCTATGAGTATTGTCTTACTGCCCAAAAGCTTTTGCCAAAGAATAGGATAAAAAATTGCAAGATTTTGGTGGGCAAACTCTGAGAGAAGGGAATACACTAGAAGAGCTGAAGCAAGGTTTACAAAAGAAAAAGGGATGGCGGTTTAGGTTTCAGAGACTTAGAGTGTTAGAATTTATCCTATCTAGCCAAAAAAGCATGTAGAGTGATTGAAAATCCCAATGAAATATGGGTAAAAATTCTAAAAGCTATATATTTTGAGGATAGTGACTTTTGGGAAGCAAATGTCAGGAGTGGGGCATCATGGGTTTGGAGGAGTCTTATACAGGGCAGGGATTTCTTGAGAAGGAATGGGAGATGGAGTATTAGAAAGGGCTCAAAAGTAAAGGTATGGGAAGACAACTGGATTATGGGTATGGGTAAAATCCTTATGAGCTGAAATCACTCAGTGGACAGAGTAAACAAGCTAATCATCAAGGGAGAAGGGTGGAAACAAGAAAAAAAATTGACTTATTTCCTAGGGACATAAGTAACAAAATTCTGCAAACACCCATAAGTTTACTAAGGAACGAAGACAGATTAATATGGCCATTCAGATGGGATGGGGGCTACACTATTAAGATAGGATATCATGTGGCAAAGAAGAAAAAACAGGACAGTGAGGAAGCAGGACCTTCAACAAGCACAGATATGGCTGATCTTTGGAAAGAGATTTGGGGAATGCATATTTCGTTGTAGATAAGAATATTTTTATGAAAAGTTGCACATGATAAAATACCAATATATAATAATTTATTTCAAAAGAAAATATCTAATACTCTTATCTGTCGAATTTGCAGGGAAGAAATAGAGATCACAGAACACACAATTCTTTTATGCCCTTGGACCAAAGCAACATAGTTTGGTGCACAGTGTCAGTGTTTACCAACACCAGAGACAATAAAGTCATTTGCAGAATGGTTGCTTGAAATGTGCAGAAATATTACATAACATGGGAATGAAGAGGCAGAGGATCTAATTGGAAGAATTGGAGTGCCAAGTTGGAAGATTTGGAAAATGAGAAACTAGACTATATTTCTATTCATACCCAGGGTCGAGATGTCTGACCCGAGACGATCGACGACAAGCCAACCAACCTCTTCAGGTCCGAACTATCCGACCTCTTCTCCAAGAGCTCAGCCAAATCACCAGGAGAGGCCAAAAAGGGCCCAAACAGAGGAACATGACCCAAATCCAAAGGCAGCCCAAGCCTATAGAGATAAGGGCGGTTCCCTTGAAGATAAGATGACTTCACTCAAAGATAAGATAAGATAACTATCTTATCTCCAGAAAGATCATTCCACACTATTATAAATACACTAGAGCACCCAGGTATAACTCATACTCTGATTCTACTAAAAACCTGCTTAATACCGTTGCTAACTTAAGCATCAGAGTACTTTGCAGGTACCACCACCCTCCGGTAACGAAGGATCAACACCACCACCAAGTCCATCAAGTCGGATACAACAGCTCCGGCCAGTACAGAAGATCTCGTCCGAGATCGACCTACAGCTTCAGGTAACCCTCAGAACATTGGTGCCGGGGAACCTGGAAGTCATCCCATCATCATGGCAGACAACCTTGACAATGACCACGACTCTGATCTAGAGGACAGGACGCCACACAAGAACACGGACGCCACATCAAAGGATACTCCTCAACTAAACAAAGATAAGAGTCCACCAAATGCAGAAATCCAAGAGGCACTTCAGGCTCAACAAGAACGTCTCATACAACTCGAAAAAGAAGCCAAGTATTAATGAGTAGCCGAGAAGGACCTCAGAAGGGAAACTAGGCGACGCAAAGAGCTGGAAGACAAACTATTACAGCTTGAAGCAGATCTAAAAAAGACTACTCGATCCAATCACGAGGGTAATCCCCACAAGGAAGAAGACCCGTTCACCAAAGAGATTATGAAAGCCAAAGTCCCAAAGGACTTTAAAGCTCCCAACATGACCCTGTACGATGGCACATCAGATCCAAGCCATCATCCCAGTAATTTCAGAAGCAGAATGTATCTCATCGATGCCTCAGATGCAATCCAGTGCAAAGCCTTCCCAACTACCTTAACCAAAAACACCAATTAAGTTGTTCGACAGCCTGCCCCCGAGGTCCATCTAAAGCTTCAACGACTTAGTGGGAAAGTTCCTTGCTAGATTCTCCATCCAGAAGGACAAAGCCAAGCACGCCCCAAGCTTGTTAAGGATTAAGCAAGGAGATCGGGAAAGTCTTCGCAACTACATGGAAAGATTCAACAAAGCATGTCTGGACATACAAAGTTTGCCAACCAAAGCAACCATTGTGGGTCTCATCAATGGCCTACGAGAGGGGCCTTTTAGTCATTCCATATCAAAGAAACATCCCACATCTCTGAATGAAGTACAAGAACGAGCAGAAAAGTACATCAACATAGAGGAAAACTCTCGACTAGGAGAGACCTCAAAATCTGGATCCTTTTACTGCTCCTAAGATAAGGATAAAGAGTCCAAGAAAGAAGAAGATCAGCATGGAGAGAAGATCAAGAAATACCACAATTACACCCCTCTCTGGGTGCTCTCGTGGAAGTATACCGAGAAGTATGCCACACTGAAAAGATCCCACCACCTTGCCCACTTAAAAGCCAAAAGGGAGGAGGAAATCGGATGAAATACTGCGAATACCATCAAATCTATGGACATCCCACCCACGAGTGCTTCGACTTGAAGAATGTCATAGAGAAATTGGTAAGAGAAGGGAGACTAGATCGGTACCTAGCTAGTAAGACTGTGATGCCAGGGCATCTTGGCCAGTTTCACTGACCTTTTCTCTACTGTTTTTAGGGTAGTTTCATGCATTTTCTTAGGAAATAAGCTAGTTTTGGGTGGATATTCACTTATACCTTGATTCAAGCATACATTGTGCATTTTACATAATTTCATGAGGATTTTGCATGAGTTTAGTGACAAATTGTATGTTGCATTACCCATGACTTAGATTAGAACTTTGATGCACTCTATTGCTTGATTTCAGGACCAAAGGAAGCAAGGAATAACCACTTAGCAGTCACGTTAATCTAATTAACGTTACCACTAACGTGGAATGGGAGGTAACTTGCAAAGTTAATGAGAAAAGTGATTGCCAATAACGCTCTCGAACCCATAATTGCCCACGTTAAGAGTCACGTTAACTAAGTTAACGTGAACTCTAACGTGAAGAAGGGACTTTGAGCCAACGTTAGTGACACTTAACATTATCACTAACGTTGGCCAATGATCATAAGTGGCCACGTTAGAGTCCACGTTAACTTAGTTAACATGGCCTCTAACGCTAAAAGGGGGAAGGAAGCCAACGTTAGTGACATTCAACATTGTCACTAACGTTGGCCTAAGGTGCAATGTACCACGTTAACTCCCACGTTAACTTGGTTAACGTGGGAGCTAACGTAAGAGGCAAGGGAGGTCGACAACGTTAGTGACACCCAACATTGTCACTAACGTTTGGAAGCACCCACAAAACCCCCAAGGAGCCACGTTAACTTCCACGTTAACTTAGTTAACGTGGAAGCTAACATTGATGAGTGAATGATGAGCCAACGTTAGTGACACTCAACATTGTCACTAACGTTGGGGATGGCTAAGAATGGCCACATTAGAAGCCACGTTAACTTCGTTAACATGGGATTCTAACGTGAGACATAGGGGCACACTGGAACGTTAGTGACAATGTTAAGTGTCACTAACATTCTCGAAGGTTGGCAAGGCCACGTTAGAAGCCACGTTAACTTAGTTAACGTGGGACTCTAACGTGAGACATAGGGGAACACTGGAACGTTAGTGACAATGTTGAGTGTCACTAACGTTCTCGAAGGTTGGCAAGGCCACGTTAGAAGCCACGTTAACCTAGTTAACGTGGGCTCTAACGTGAGGCAAAGGGGTACATTGGAATGTTAGTGACAATGTTGAGTGTCACTAACGTTCTCGAACTCATACTTTCACTAAACGTTAACACCCCTAACGTCCTGAGCTAAAGTCTCTGCCCACTTCACACTTTCTCTCTGCAAGTAAAGCCAAGCCCACATGAAGAAGAAAACTGCTTCAAACTCAAGATCCAAAGGCCCAAGACTTGAAGAACCAACTAGAAGCTGAGAAGAGTAGTATATATAGGAGTAGCTTTGAATTATTTAAGAGTTCTGGAATTTGGAAAACTACTCTCTGTATTTTTACTTTCTCTGCTCTTCTAGTTCCATGATGTATTCTCCATCTTTGTTTTCATTTTCTAGAGCTATGAACAACTAAACCCATTTCATTGGGTTAGGGAGCTCTATTGTAAATTGATGGATCAATACTAGTTTTCATTATTCTTCTTCTATCTTTTCTCTTGATTTTACTTGAAAGCTTTCGATCTTTATCCAATTGGGTAGTTATCTTGGAAAAGAAGCTATTCAAACTTGGATCTCTTCTGAACCTTGGAAGAGGAATGAAGAGATCAAGCTAGAAATGCTTTCTCATGCTGGACCAAATTGGGTTTGGATGGATATGTGACTATAATCCTCTCAACACCTGATTTGGGAAATGCATGTGGTATAGTCAGTGACCACACTTCATCTCTTCTCATGAGCAATTGACCAAGGAATTGGCTATTGATCTAGATTTGAGAGATTGAATTGCAAGGAATTGTAATTTGATCAATTAAGATTGCCAAAGAGATCAATGAGTGCATTGATTGAGGAAGAGATGAAAATGAATTTGATCCGGAGAATTGCAACATCTCCTGCGCCCAATGAACTCCCCAATTCTGATCTCACCCATTCTCTTTAATTTCTGCGTTTACTTTTATGAGCAAACACCCCGTTCCCCTTTAGAATTCTGCAATTTACTTTCAGTCATTTACTTTCAGCCCTTTAATTTATGCATTTACTTTTTCTGTTATTTACATTCCCGCCATTTTATTTTCTACAAATCTCAACCCAAATTCTGAATTCGCTCAACTAGAACATTCTTCTAATTAAAGTTGCTTGATTAATCAATCCCTGTGGGATTTGACCTCACTCTATTGTGAGTTTTTACTTGACGACAAATTCGGTACACTTGCCGAAGGAAATTTGTTGAGAGACAGTTTCCACCTGCATCAGACAGATGAGCCCAGAAAAAGAAGAAGAAACAAAGAGGTCAGACAAACAGAACGACCACCTCGTACCCAGAGAGACATGTTCACATGATACATGGAGGATTTGCGGGAGGAGAAATCTCCAAATCATCTCGCAAAAGACACCTCAAAGAAGTATATCACGTCGAGGGAGGAGAAGGAGCACCTGACCTCCCTATTATTACTTTCACTAAAGAGGACGCAGCTGGCGTCATCTCAGGACATGACGATCCCATGGTCATCACTATCATATTGGCCAATGCTAACCTCCACTGCACACTGGTGGACCAAGGAAGTTTAGCTGACATCTTGTTCAAAACCGCCTTCGACAAACTCGGCCTGGAAGAAAAAGAGCTCAGAGCATATCCGAACAGCTTATTCGAATCAGGAGACACTCGAATCCAACCACTTGGATACATCTCACTACACACAACCTTTGTAAAGGGAAACCGGTCAAGGACACTCAACATAGACTACATTGTGGTCGACGTGAGCTCAGCCTACAATGCCTTAATAGGTCGGACAATGCTAAATCAGCTCAGGGCAGTAGTCTCAACTCTACATCTATGCATGAAGTTTCCAACTACAGAAGGGATTGCTACAATAAAAAGAGACTAGAAAATAGCATGCCGCTGTTACAATGAAAGTCTGAACCTTAGAGGCAAAGGAGAAGAAATCCACACCATCGAACTCGGGGGAATTCGAGGTCGGGAAGAACTCCGTCCACAGCTTGAAGGCGAGACAGAAAAAGTCCAGATCAGAGATGTCCCAGATAAAATGACCAATATCGACGCAATCCTAAAGGGAGAAGTAAAAAAGTCCCTCATATAGTTCTTAAAAGATAATAACGACCTCTTTGCATGGAAGGCCGCAGACATGCAGGACATAGACCCCAAGCTAATGTGCCACAAGCTGGCAGTATATCCAGGATCTCGACCAGTACAGCAGAGGCGTAGAAAGCTCGGACCAGAAAGACCCCAAGCTGTGGAAGAACAGGTACAAGCTCTACTAGAGGCAGGATTCATTAGAGAAGTCAAGTACCCACTATGGCTAGCCAATGTTGTCTTGGTGAAAAAGTCAAATGGGAAGTAACAGATGTGCATTGATTACACCGACCTCAACAAAGCTTGCCTAAAAGATCCTTATCCACTCCCAAGCATCGACACTCTAGTGGACGCCTCCTCCGGATACAAGTACCTCTCATTTATGGACGCCTATTTAAGATACAATCAAATCCCGATGTACCCACCTGATCAAGAAAAAACATCATTCTTAGCACCCAAAGTGAATTATTGCTACGTCGTCATGCCATTCGGACTCAAAAACACAAGAGCTACCTACCAAAGATTAATGAACAAAGTCTTCATAGATCACATTGGAAAACTAATGGAGGTATACGTGGACGATATGGTAGTAAAGACACAAAGCGAGGAATCATTACTGTCCGACCTCGCCCAAGTGTTCAATACCATAAGAAAGCATGGCATGCGACTTAACCCTGCGAAATGCACCTTCACAGTAGAAGCTGGCAAATTCTTAGGATTCATGTTCACACAAAGAGGAATCGAAGCAAACCCGGACATGTGCCAGCCATACTCGACATGAAAAGCCTGACCTGTGTCAAAGAAGTGCAACAACTCAACGGGTGACTGGCAGCCTTGTCCAGATTTATAGCTGGATCAACCATAAGATCTCTCCCCTTCTACGCTACGCTAAGGAAGGGAAAAAAGTTCAAATGGACATCAGAGTGTGAGCTAGCTTTCCAGGATTTCAAAAGATTCTTGGGATAACCACCCATTCTCACTCGACCTCAGGAAGGAGAAGCACTCATATTATACATAGCAGTAGGAAGGCAGGTAGTAGCCTCGGCACTAGTCCGAGAGGACGAAAGTGGATAGCATCCTATATACTTCATCAGCAAAGCGTTACAAGGGTCCGAACTGAACTATCAAAAGATAGAGAAGTTTGCCTACGCTCTTATATTAACCTCTCGATGACTTCATCCATGCTTCTAGGCTCACACCATCAAGGTTCGGACCAACCAACCCATAAAAGGCATTCTACAGAAAACAGATTTAGCGGGGAGAATCCTACGGTGGGCAGTCGAGTTGTCCGAATTCGACCTCCAATATGAAGCTTGGACAGCGATCAAATCACAGTATCTGGCCAACTTCATTTCAGAGTACACTGACACCCCAGAAATCCCTACAAGGTGGAATCTTTACGTGGACGGCTCTTCCAATAAAATCGGGAGCGGAGCAGACGTGATAATAGAAAGTAATCAGGGAACCCGAATCAAACTCTCACTAAAGTTCGAGTTCCCTGCTTCCAACAACCAGGCTGAGTATGAGGCACTTTTGGCTGGTTTGAAGCTGGCTAAAGAAGTTGGAGCCCAAAAACTTGTCATCTTTAGTGACTCACAGGTTTTCACCTCGCAAATAGCAGGGACCTACCAAGCCAAAGATCCTACTATGAAAAAGTACCTGGACAAAACCAGGGAATAACTCGGGCAATTCCAGGAATATGAGATCCAACATATACCTCGGGAACAGAATGTTCGAGCTGACGCACTCTCAAAATTAGCCAGCACCAAACCAGGGGGCAATAATAGGAACCTCATCTAGGAAGTATTGCAGAACCCGTCAATCTCAAAAGAAGAAAAATCTTAGCCATATCCGGCCAAGATCAAGGATGGATGACTCCCATAATTAACTACCTCAAATCAGAGATACTCCCTACAGATAAGAAGGAGGCAAAGAGGTTAAAACGGGAGGCACAGTATTACACCATCACAAACAACATTCGATACAAGAGAGGAATTTCGACACCTCTACTAAAATGTGTACCGACCTCTAACACAAAAGAGTTATTGGAAGAGATACACAGTGGCACATGTGGGAACCATCTCGGAGCACGAGCCCTTGCCAAAAAAGTACTCCAAACCGGATTCTTTTGGCCGACTTTGCAAAAAAAAGCCACCAAGTACGTTAAGACGTGTCCACCATGTCAGAAACATGCTAACTTCCAGGTCACCCTACCAGAGGAGCTCATCAGTGTGACATCACCTTCGCCATTTGCAAAGTGGGGACTCGACCTTCTCAGGCCCTTCCCCCAAGGGTCAGGACAGGTTAAGTTCCTCATTGTAGGGATAGATTATTTCACAAAATGGATAGAGGCAGAGCCGTTAGTCAATGCCACTTCCCAAAGAAGTCGAAAATTTCTATATAGGAACATTATCACGAGGTTTGGTGTTCCTTACTCCATCACCACAGATAATGGCACTCAGTTCACAGACACAGGCTTTAGAAAATTGGTAGCCAATTTGAAGATAAAGCATCAATTCACATCCGTGGAACACCTGCAGGCTAATGGACAAGCAGAAGCTACCAGTAAAGTTATACTAGCCGGGTTAAAACGGAGGCTGCGGGACGCAAAGGGAGCCTAGGCCGAAGAGCTCCCACAAGTCCTATGGGCATATCGGAAAACTCTACACTCCACCACAAAGGAATCACCCTTCCGATTGGCTTATAGAATGGAGGCAATGATACCGGTGGAAGTTGAAGAAGGATCTCCCAGAACGATCCTCTACAGCGAAGAAGCTAACTCCCAACTCCAAAGGGGAGAGCTCGACCTACTCTCAGAAGTCCGAGAAAGAGCTCGGATCAGAGAAGAAGCACTAAAATGCCGCATGGCCTTAAGATACAATCAAAAGGTAGTGCAGTGAAGCTTCGCCAACAATGACCTCATCCTAATCCGAAATAATATCGGAACAAGTTGACCCGGAGAGGGAAAGCTAGTAGCTAATTGGAAAGGACCCTACTGAATCACAGAGGTAATGGAAAAAGGTTACTACAAAGTGTCCGAACTCGAGGGCCGAGAGCTACCGAGATCATGGCACGCCTACAACTTAAGAAGGTATTATAGTTAAAAGGTAATAAAAGATCTTAAGACAAAAGTGCACTCTTTTTCCTAAAAAAGGTTTTTTAACGAGGCACTAAGCCAAGATATACAAAATTACCTAGGGTAAGTTATGACAAGTCATCATATACCCATTTTTCAAGCTAATTTCATTTGTTTTGTTAGTCTTTATGCACTTTCTTGCTTCTTAAGTAAGTGATTTGGAGTGAAAATGCACAACTTCTTTAAATCAAGCAACCACCATGAAATTAATGTTAATCCATGAGGTTTAAGCTAATTTTAATTGAATTTTAATTGATTTATAAGCCTCTTGAATTTAGTGATACTTTGAGTGGTTGTTTTGGTTTATTGTAGGTGAAGAAAAGAAAAAAGGAAAAGCGTGGCCTAAGGAAGTGTGGCCCAAGGAAAAGAAAGTGTGGTCAAAGAGAGAAGAAGTGTGGCGCACAACATGAGGAAGGGCAAGCATTGCCCTCCACAAGGGCAGGGCAGCCTCCTGGGAGTAATTATTTTGGGCCGAAAAATTCAATTAAAATGCCAATTTAATTCATTTCTTCACCAAATCAAAAGCCCATCCAAATCCCAAAATCCAAGAATAGAAAGTGAATAAATAGGAGCTAGTTTGGTGTAATTAGGACCTGGACTTAAACCTTTTGCTTAGCTTTTGAATTTTTCACTTTCTTTTGAGCTTTGAATTTTACTTTTGCACTTGGGAACTTCTCTTGGTGTCTTCACCGAGATTTCAGAGAATTGGGGAGGAGAATTGATCTCTCTTCTTCCTCGTTCTTGCTTGAGTCTTCTTAATTTCCTTGTTTTGAGTTTTGGGTGTGAAGAATTGAGGAAATTCTGTCTCAATCTCCATTCAAAATCTCTTTAATTTCTCTTTTGCATAATTGAATTCAATTTCGTTTCCTTTACTGTTTCTTCTTCAATTTCTTGTCAATTGCTTTGAGAACTTGGATCTAGGAAGGTAATTGAGATCTAGGCTCTGCTACCTAGTCTCTTGAACCCTGAGATCCCAATTTACTTTTGGTTCTTCTGTGAACCCTGCTGCACTTTAATTTCATTTTCTGTTTGAATTTCAGTTTATTCCAATTCATCTTCTACTTTATTAATTGTTACAGTTTACTTTCTCTTTGTTTAGATTCTGCAATCCCAGTCCTCAAATCCCTTTTACATTCAAGCAATTTACATTCCTTGCCATTTAAGTTACTGCAATTTACATTTCTTGCACTTTAAGTTTCAGTCATTTAATTTCTTGTTCTTTAAAATTCAGCAAGTTTACTTTCCTGTTCTTAAATTTACTGCAATTTCCCCTTCTCCTTTTACATTCCAAGCAATTTATATTCTGTTAAATACAACCCACTCAACCAAAACTTGATTCGCTTGACTAAATCAACCACTAAACTAAAATTGCTCAATCCTTCAATCCCTGTGGGATCAACCTCACTCATGTGAGTTATTATTACTTGATGCGACCCGGTACACTTGCCGGTGAGTTTTGTGTTGGATCGTTTTCCACACATCAGTAAGCACCCACATGTACATATTTCGCATATTTTCTATTTTGAATAAAGTTTTTCAAATTTCCTACAAAATCTCTTTCTCAAGACGCATTAATCTGAAAACGTAAAAAATTCATTGCCCGAATTATAAAGCTATAGATCAACAAAAGTGAAAACCAAATTCACTGCCCGACGTGATCGACAAAGAATGAAAACCAAATTCATCAAAAGATCGACCAAGCGAGGATCAAACTCTACAAAATCGGCAAAGATGAAAAGCAATAAAAATAGAATAATGCAAGAAGTTATAAAAAAGCAATCCATGAATAGAGGCCTGACGAGGTCTGAAACAAAATGGATCGCTAAGAAATAACTTGAAATAGACCGATGCAAAAGAAGTCGGACCAGATCAAAGTGATAAAAAGTTATAAAAAGTAATCCCTAAAAAGAGGCCTGGCTAGCCCTAAAAAGCAGATTACTAGAAATAACTTCCAAAGGGACCGACATGAAGAAGTCGGACTAAAGCTACAAAAAGTTATAAAAAAGTAATCTGTAAAAAAGAGACCTAACAAGGTCCAAATAAAACGGATTACTAGAAATAACTTCGAAGGGACTGATACAACGAAGTCAGCCCAAAAAGCTACAAAAGTTATACAAAGTAATCCATAAAAAGAGACTGGACAAGGTCCAAATAAAATGGATTACTCAAAATAACTTGGAGCAGACCGACATGAAGAAGTCAGCCCGAGGCAACCAAAAGCGACAGAGTTATAAAAAGTAAACCCAAGGGATTACTAGAAATAACTTAAGAAAAGATCAACTAAGAGAATCAACCAACAGAAGGCGCGCATCAAAAGGGAGACAACTCGACCCAAAAGACCATGACCTCGCCAAAATTAATTTGCAAAGTATTCTATCAAAGAATACTCAAACAAAAGAACTAGCCTTAAAAAGGACACTTCAACTAAGGCAGGAAATAAACAAAACACAAAGGCAATCAAAAGAGGTCGGACAATAAGACTTCAACACTCTGAAAAGTACTAAAGAAAGCTGCAGGCAAGCATATCACAAAAAAACAAAGCTGTTACCATAAAACAGACTCAAGAGGCCACTTAGAAGCCGCCCACAAGAGTTGAAGAAAATACCTTTTTTTTTTGTAAATAAAGCTGCTAAAAGAAAAGCAACTAAAAGTATCCAGAGTCAGAATAGATCAAACAGTCACAAAATAGTAGTCCAAGAAACCCACAAATCAGGCCATCACAGATACAAAAATAAAAACAGAAACTATAAAAGATGGAAAGACTCCTCAGTGACAGCATCTCGAGGCGAAGGAGGACAGGTCACAAGCGGGACAACAGCAACAATTCCATCTGGCTGGTTCAGGATCTGAACATCAGGATCCGACTCAGGATGGCCAACCTCAGTGGTAGGAGCCGAAGAAGTCAGGGCAGCAGGAGCTTTGGTAGAAGGCACAGGAGGTAGATTTATATTGCCGTCATCATCATCCGGGGAAGGGACAATCTTACCACCCTCTACAACATTATCCAAGCTAAATAGAGTCAGGTCGAGCTCGGAAGCAAGAACTCAGACCTGAGACTTCAAATTCTCATAAGCAGCAGTCACACTGCTCACAATATGACCCTGGAGCTCGGCATAGTCAGATCGAGCAGATTCTAAACTCTCCCGAAACTCTACCATCTCTCTATAAGTCTGGACATAACTATCCTTGTGCTTCTGGGCCATCTCCTCAGACAGATCCGCCAGAGCCTTAGCCGCTGTAGCCCAAACCTTTTCACCCTCCAACTCTTTCTCCAGTTTCGCACATTTTTTTCAAGCTCTTCCTTCAACCCCTTGATCCTATCATACTCCGACTTGGCCTCCTCTATGAAAGCCTTAGTGGAATGAATAGGAACATCCTGAGCAGTTCGGAACAAGGCCGCTCCCATGTGCGCCATTTTAACACTGTTTCAGGTAATGAATTCCAGATGGTGAAGGATGGATACATCCTCCATAGGCAAAATAACATAAGGAGTAATTTGCTGATTGACAAACCCCACGACATCAAAATCAGGGGCATCCAAATTAAAAGGCTCAGCGGTTCTTTGCTTCTTGGGAGAAGGGCCGGCAGCAGATGGGGAGGCAGCACTGGTGGTCAGCAGAGGAGGAATAGATGAGGCCAGCCGAACGCTAGGAGTCGGGATGACTTTTTTGGTTCCAAAAATGTCTGAGGTTGACCTCTTCAAGGAAGCTTTAGACGACCCCTCCTCGGGAACCTTGGCCGAGAGATTTAGGACCACAGTTGCCTTCCTCGCCTTTTTAAAGGCCTTCATAGCATCATTATTTTTAACCATCTCTGAAAATATGCAGCAAAGAAACCAAGCTATAAATCAAAAAGAAAAGGGATAAACTCAACAAAATAAAGCAACACAATAGATACAAAAGAAGTTGACCACTACCCAGCTCATCTCGGAGAAATGAAGGATCTCCTAGAAATTTCTTGGTATCGAGATGGGGAGGCTGCCTCCAGTTCTCTTCCAACACAGTTACAAAGGCTTGTTCAACCTCATCCAACATCTTCCAGGAATATCTAGATACCACTACATTTTGTTGCCACTCCAAAGGAAAAGCAGGTTCATCATTCTCATCCAGAAAAAAGGGACGAGCTCCTTCCACAGCTCGGACCTTGAAAAAATAGTTCTTAAAATCGCGGAAGGATTCATCATACATGGAAAAAACCTTTTTTCCATGGGAAGCTCAGAAGGAAACCCAGGCGGCCTTCTTCTTAACCACACCAGGCTTTGTCAGAACAAAGAGATAAAAGAAGAAGGATTGGGAAGGTTTGACACCCAATTCATGACACAGCAATTGGAAGATTTTTATAAAGCCCCAGGAATTGGGATGGAGTTAGAACGGAGCCACGTTACAAGACCACAACAGGTTGGTCTCAAAAGGAGTAAAAGGAAGAGTAATGTTCATCTGACTAAAAAAGAAGTCGTACGCATAGAAAAAAGGGCGATCTCCAGCAGCCCGAGTGGAAAAACAAACTCTCTCTTCAGAAGTACATAAAAGAACCATAGAATTCTTCTCATCACTACCATTACTACAAATCCTATGGAATTTTCTAAGTTGCTCACAAAATTCAGAGTCAACCAGCGAAATACATAAAAGAACCATCGAATCCACCCAGTCGGCCATGCCAGCAGGAACTTGGGAGGATATCTCGACAATATTCTTATGGGAAGACATGGATCAACTATTCCTACAAAAAGAAAAAAGGGAGGGTTACTAATCAAACAGCTCGGGCAAAGTGAGGAAGAACAGCTCAGACAAAAATGGATACAAAGTCAAAACTTCAGCATACAGAATGTCAGAAATAACAAAAAAGGAAACCCCAGGACACAACCCAAAGTCCTGGGGCATCCTTTGGAGGTAGTAATAGAGTAAGGACTAAAGCCTACGACCCGACGTCTCCCTACAAGAGAATAGCCTTCTTCTTAAAACAAGCGACACTCCGAAAAAAAAAATCACAAACCAAAAAGCTATCAAAATTACCTTTCTACAAAGAGAACTATCATACATCAACGTATGCCAAAAAGCAACCTTTTTTTAGAATCAAGAAAACTCATCATTCCAAAAGCAACAAAACCGAAGATACAAGCAGAAACGGTAGCTACATGCAAAACCCTAAAAGCGTTAACTATCAAGAAATGTGATGAGATTCATACAAAAAATAAAGAAACTCCTAGGGCACATATTATGGTAGCAATCAGATACAACAAAAACAGAGAAAGGATTCAAACTTTCCAACGTAAATGCAAGGAAGATCAAAGCTTTTCATGACCAAACAGAACATTAAAAGAAAAAAGCGTAAAAGAGGAAGAAAGAAAACCAACCTGTAGAGAAGAAGGAGACAATAAATGGATTGAAGGTTGAAAACAAGCAACCAAGACGACGGCAACAAAGATCGCCCTCTCAAGAAGAGAAAAAACAAGGGGGTAAAGAGAAGAAGAGAAGTCTCAGGCAAGTCAAAACGAAACAGAAGAATAGAGAGAAAAGGGGAAGTTACAGCAAAACAAAGAGAAAGTGATTCAAAAATGAAAGCGAGAGGCGAAAGAAACGAAGCATTAAAGAAGTTAATGAGGCATTAAAACCCTCGCACGTTCCCAAGAGAAGGAACATTTGTTTCAAAATTAAAAGAAACAAACAAAACGCTCCGCATTCAAAGGGAAACTCTACAAAGAAGAAAAGCGACAATGCTCGAGCTTAGCTTCACCAGAGAACGATTGAAGTCCTAAAATTAAGGACTGGACCTCAAAAAGGAAGATCGTACTCGAGCATGTAGGGGCACTATTCATACCCTAGGTCGAGATGTCCGACCCGAGACGATCGACGACAAGCCAACCGACCTCTTCAGTTCCGAACTATCTGACCTCTTCTCCAAGAGATTGGCCAAATCACCAGGAGAGCCCAAAAAGGGCCCAAATAGAGGAACATGACCCAAATCCAAAGGCATCCCAAGCCTATAGAGATAAGGGTAGTTCCCTTGAAGATAAGATGACTTCACTCAAAGATAAGATAAGATAACTATCTTATCTCCAGAAAGATCATTCCACACTATTATAAATACACTGGAGCACCCAGGTATAACTCATACTCTGATTCTAACAAAACACCTTATTAATACCCTTGCTAACTTAAGCATCGGAGTCCCTTCCAGGTACTACCACCCTCTGGTAACGAAGGATCAGCACCACCACCAAGTCTATCAAGTTGGACACAATAGCTCTGGCCAGTACAGAAGCTCTCATCCGAGATCGACCTATAGTTTTAGGTAACTGGTACACAAAATCGTGATCTCACACACTTTCTTCACAACTCCGCGCAGCTGACCAGCAAGTGCATTGGGTCGTCCAAGTAATACCTTACGTGAGTAAGGGTCGATTCCACGGAGATTGTCGGCTTGAAGCAAGCTATGGTCATCTTGTAAATCTCAGTCAGGCAGATCCAAATGGTTATGGGGTTTTGATAATTAAAGATGAATAAGACATAAAATAAGATAGAGATACTTATGTAATTCATTGGTGGGAATTTCAGATAAGCGTATGAAGATGCTTTGTTCCTCCTAAATCTCTGCTTTCCTACTGCCTTCATCCAATCATGCGTACTCCCTTCCATGTCAATCTGTATGTTGGGGGATCACCGTTGCCAATGGCTACTGACGTGGGGATTTTTGCTAGTAAAGAATTTTATAAAGTCGCGTTGTAAGTGTAGATTCTGAACCAACAGAAATCCCTTCGTACAAACGTTTTGGTTATCACAAGTAATAAACCCCTAAATAAATTGATAACCGAAGTATTTAAACCTCGGGTCGTCTTCTCAAGGAATTGCAGGGAGGTGTGTTCTTGTTATTGGTTATGAGTTTTGTAAATTGGGGGTTTTGAGAATGAGAAACAAGTATGATAAATGACAAAAAAAATAAATAAATGACTGTAAAATAAACTCTTGGCAAGGTATGAGAAATTGGAAGTCCTATCCTAGTTATCCTTATCAATGATGATGAAAATTGAATCTTAATTCCACTTAGTTAACCTCTGCTGGTGCGAAGGAAGGTCAAGTGGCTAATTAGTTTGATCTTCAAATCCTAGTTAATTCCTAGAAAAAGATTAGGATTATAGAAGTTCAAGCTAATTAGCAAAGATAGCGATTATCGATCACGTTGAGTTTGATAACTCAAGAGTTACTGATTTCTTAACCAAAGCCAGGAATGTAGAAAGCTAAATTAAAATCATAAATATCTGGAATACCTCAAATAACATTCATTCAAAGCAGTCAAATCTAACATGGAAAATATTCATAAGCTAATTGGGCAACATAAATAATCAACTAAAGTAATAAATAAAAGTAGAAAATATATTAAAGGAACATTGAACCTGTGATGAAGAAGTTGAAATCCTAATCCTAATCCTAATCCTTAATTCTAAGAGAGAGGAGAGAACCTCTCTCTCTAAAAACTACATCTAAATTATGAAAAGTGTGAATTATGAAAAGCATGTTGAGTCTCTGCATGTTCCCTGACTTTAATCTGTGTTTCTGGGCCAAAAACTGGGTTGAAATGCGGCCCAGAATCTCTGCCAGTGACTTTTGTAATTATGCAGATCGCACACGTCACGCGTCCGCATCTTCCACATGATCGTGTCACTCAGCGTTTTTCGTACCACGCGTGCGCGTCGTCCACGCATTCGCGTCGTTCGTGCAGCTTCCAATCCTCGCGGTCGCGTCAGGCATGCGAACGCGTCACTCTGGTTTCTTCCATTTCGCGCGGTCGCGTGAGCCATGGGACCGCGTGACTTCTCGCTGGTCATCTCCTCAATTCCTTGTGTTCCTTTCATTTTTGCACGCTTTCTCTTCATTCTCTAAGCGATTCCTGCCCTATGAAGCCTGAAACACTTAACACACAGATCAAGGCATCGAATAGTAATAAGAGAGGATTAAGATTAGCTAAATTAAGACCAAAGAAGCATGTTTTCAATCATAGAACTGAACTAGGAAGGAATTGTAAAATCATGCAAATCCTATGAATAAGTAGGTGAAAAGCTTGATAAAACCACTCAATTAAATACAATATAAACCATGAAATAGTGGTTTATCAACCTCCCCACACTTAATCATTAGCATGTCCTCATGCTAAGTTCAAGGAGACTAAATAAATGAGTAGGGAGAGGCAAGACTCATGCAATGCAACCTATGAATGTGAATGCAACTACATGCTAGAATGATTCTACCTACTTGGTGAAAAAGTAAATAAATCTTTCAAGAATAAATATTAGTTGGATTTCACTAATTCAAATCACAAAATACAATACAAATAACTTGCAAGAAAAAGATAGCTCATGAAAGCAGGGAACATAGAATTGAGCGCTGAACCCTTACTAGTAGTGTATATCACTCTAACTCTCAAGTGTCTAGGGTCAATTCTCTACTAATCTTGCTTTCTATAGCTTGCTCTTCATCTAACAGTCAACAAAAATTTAATGCACCAATACACAAATTAAGAGGTCTTTTAAGGGTTGTAATGGGGTTAGGGTCAAGGTAGGATTGTATTTGGCCAAGTGGACTAAAATCTGAATCCTTAATTAACATAAACTTTCCACCTAACTTAAGACAATTCATTTAATTAAAATACAAAATCTAACTTCCCATTAACTGTATTTTCCACATATTCATGCATCCTAAATTTGAGTACAATACATATGCATTGATACCAACCTTTATTATTTGGGGCATTTTTGTCCCCTTTATTATTTGCTTTTTTTATTATTTTTTTCTTTTATTCTTCTCAATACATATGATTAAAGTTTTGAATGCATAAACATGTTCTTAACATTTTTCACATTTTCACACAAAGTTTAACATACTCAATTCTCAAACCAAACGTTTCCACAACCACTTTCCCCACACTTAAATCATGGGCACTTTTACTAGTCTAAGCTAACAAGGATTCAAATTAAGGACATTATTATTTTCCGCTTAGAATTAGTAATGAGCTAAAGTAAAGAAAAAATGGGTAAAATAGGCTCAAATTGGTTTGCAAAGGATAATGGAAGGGTAAGGCCATATGGGTATGTAAGCTTAGTGAAACAAGGCCTCAATCATATAAGTGCATGCATACATCAAACAATGGAAATATAGAATTAAGCAAGATAAAGATTACAATTTTAGAGAGAATAACACACAAAAATAAAATATATTGGTTGATAAAATGCAACCAATCAAATAGGCTCAAAATCTCACTGGTTTTGTGTGTTCGAGCTCTAAACCATGTTCCAAAATAATATTTCTTCATATAAGTTTTTTTTTCAGAAAGTTTTTAATTTAAATTAGTGAAACACTATAAAAAATTTCTTGAAAAAGAAAATATTACTTCAACTAAGTGGTAAAATATGCACAAAATCAAACAAACATGCAATCAAACATGCAAATGCAACAATGAAAAATAAAAATTGGTGTTGAGAAGGGACTAACCAACCCGTGGAGATCGGTATCGACCTCCCCACACTTAAAGATTGCACCATCCTCGGTGCATGCAAAGTTGTGTAGGTGGCGGGGGTTGTGGTTCCTCAGCCAGTGCTCGTTGTAGAGTCTTTCTCTTTACTCTTCCCGGTGGCCAGCCTGAAAAAGGGAGAAGAGAAAAGGACATAAAGTCAAAGGGATAGAGCAAAGAGGGGGGCGGTACGAGTGATAATCATGCCAAGTAAGGAAAATAGTGAATAAAAGACATGATCGCGATTCCTTGTGATCAGTTCATCAATGGAAATATAGCAAGGCATGGGGAGTATTGGATGCAAGATGTTTATTAGCATGTCGGCAAGGGCATGAGTAGCATAGATCAAGCATCAAAGATTAAAAATGTATTATTACTCGTAACAAACCGACAATCACGTTTGTATTGACAATTATAATTAAAAATAAAATGTGGAAAAGGTTTTGTGAAAAACAGGCATTAGAGAAGTAGGATAACATAAAAGTAGTGCATGATGCCATATGGGCTTTTTCACAAACACATAGCATGCATGGTAAATAAGTTATTGAAAGTATTTAGTTGAAAATGCAAGCAACCTTTATAAAAAAAATTATATAATTGTCAAACAATTCTTTGAATAATCCACAAGTAAAATAAATAATTTTCTAACACCAATGAAGATAATGGAATGAATGAAACTATGCAAATAAATTAAATGGAAGTGAAGAGGGATGAGAAGAAGAAAGTAAGAAAAGGAAGAAGAAAGAAGAAAAGAAATAAGAAGGGAAGAAAAGAATTAGATATAGGGAAGAAAAGATAAGATATTTGGCTGTTCCGGATAAGTTGTGCGGCGCAAGCGACGTGGACTCGTGGGGGACGCTGTCGCGCGACTTGCGCTGAAATTAATTGACGCGGTCACGTCGGTCACGCGGACGCGTGACGCATTTTGTGCTATTGGCGCGAGAGCAACCTCGCATTCGCACAACTCTTTGTTCAAAATTCATTCTTGCCAAATTCCAGGGTGACGCGGTCGCGTGGTCGGCGCGATCGCGTGAGTGGCCATTATAAGGATCTGACACATACGCGTCAGCCATGCGTCCGCGTGGTAAGGCTTGTGCTTCCAGCACGAGTCCAGCCACGATCCAGCTCAACTTTCGGCCATACACCCTTTTTACGTCGATTTACAAGGCACGCATTCGCGTGGGTGACGCGGATGCGTGGGAGGCATTTTTCCCACATGACGCGGACGCATCAGCGACGTGATCACGTGGATCAATTTGTGCCAAAAGCACGTGGTGCACGAAATTGCAATCACACTTTTGCAATCTCGCACAACTAACCAGCAAGTGTACTGGGTCGTCCAAGTAATACCTTGCGTGAGCAAGGGTCGATCCCACAGAGATTGTTGGCTTGAAGCAAGCTATGGTTATCTTGTAAATCTTAGTCAGGATATCAGAAATTATCAGGATTGATTGTGAAAAGCAAAAGAACATGAAATGATTACTTGTTTTGCAGTAATGGAGAATAGGTTGAGATTTGGAGATGCTCCATCTTCTGAATCTCTGCTTTCCTACTGTCTTCTTCTTCAAACACGCAAGTCTCCTTCCATGGCAAGCTATATGTAGGGTTTCACCGTTGTCAATGGCTACCTCCCATCCTCTCAGTGAAAGCGATTGCATATGCTCTGTCACAGCATAGCGGAATTCATCTGTCGGTTCTCAATCAGGCCGGAATAGAATCCAGTGATTCTTTTGCGTCTGTCACTAACGCCTCGCCTTCAGGAGTTTGAAGCACGTCACAGTCATTCAATCATTGAATCCTACTCAGAATACCACAGACAAGGTTTAGACCTTCCGGATTCTCTTGAATGCCGCCATCAATTCTAGCTTATACCACGAAGATTCCGGTTAAAGAACCCAAGAGATAACTACTTAATCTAAGGTAGAACGGAGGTGGTTGTCAGGCACGCGTTCATAGTTGAGAATGATGATGATTGTCACGGATCATCACATTCATCCGGATTAAGAACAAGTATTATCTTAGAATGGAAGCAAGCATGATTGAATGAGAAACAGTAGTAATTGCATTAATCCATCAAGACACAGCAGAGCTCCTCACCCCCAACCATGGGGTTTAGAGACTCATGCTGTGGAAGATACAATGAGAAACGTGTAAAAATGTCATCAGGTCATAAGGTACTGATACAATGTCAAAAGATCCTATTAATAGTAAACTAGTAGCCTAGGGTGTACAGAAATGAGTAAATGACGTAAAAATCCACTTCTGGGTCCACTTGGTGTGTGCTTGGGCTGAGCAATGAAGCATTTTCGTGTAGAGACCTTTTCTGGAGTTAAACGCCAGCTTTCATGCCAGTTTGGGCGTTTAACTCCAAGTTTTATGCCAGTTCCGGCGTTTAACGCTGGAATTTCTGAGGCTGATTTGCCACGCCGGTTTGGGCCATCAAATCTTGGGCAAAGTATGGACTATCATATATTGCTGGAAAGCCCAGGATGTCTACTTTCCAATGCAGTTGAGAGCGCGCCAATTGGGCTTCTGTAGCTCCAGAAAATCCGCTTCGAATGCAGGGAGGTCAGAATCCAACAGCATCTACAGTCCTTTTTGGTCTCGGAATCAGATTTTTGCTCAGGACCCTTAATTTCAGCCAGAAAATACCTGAAATCACAGAAAAACACACAAACTCATAGTAAAGTCCAGAAAAGTGAATTTTAGCTAAAAACTAATAAAAATATACTAAAAACTAACTAGATTATACTAAAAACATACTAAAAACAATGCCAAAAAGCATACAAATTATCCGCTCATCACAACACCAAACTTAAATTGTTGCTTGTCCCCAAGCAACTGAAAATCAAAATAGGATAAAAAGAAGAGAATATACTATAGACTCCAAAATATCAAGGAAACATAGCTCCAATTAGATGAGCGGGACTAGTAGCTTTTTGCCTCCGAACAGTTTTGGCACCTCACTCTATCCCTTGAAGTTCAGAATGATTGGCATCTATAAGAACTCAGAACTCAGATAGTGTTATTGATTCTCTTAGTTGAGTATAATGATTCTTGAACATAGCTAGTGTATGAGTCTTGGCTGTGGCCCAAAGCACTCTGTCTTCCAGTATTACCACCGGATACATACATGCCACAGACACATAATTGGGTGAACCTTTTCAGATTGTGGCTCAGCTTTGCTAAAGTCCCCAATTAGAGGTGTCCAGGGTTCTTAAGCACACTCTTGTTGCCTTGGATCACAACTTTATTTCTTTCTTTTTCTTTTCCTTTCTCTCTTTTTTTCGAATTTTTTTTCTTTTTGTATCCACTGCTTTTTCTTGCTTCAAGAATCAATTTGATGATTTTTCAGATCCTCAATAACAGTTTTCTTTTTCCTCATTCTTTTAAGAGCCAACAATTTCAACATTCTCAAAACAACAAATTCAAGAGACATATGCACTGTTCAAGCATTCATTCAGAAAGCAAAAAGTATTGTCACCACATCAAGCTAATTCAACTAGTTTCAATGATAAATTTCGAAATCCTGTACTTCTTGTTCTTTTGTGATTAAAGCATTTTTCATTTAAGAGAGGTGATGGATTCATAGGACATTCATAGCTTTAAGGCATAAAATTTCAATTTTATTAATTATGAATTAAGAACAAAACTCAAAGATAGATATAAGATGAGACTAAAAAATAAAAATAGAGAACAAAACAAAAGAAAAAAAAACGCAAAAACATAGGCTCCTAATGATAGAGGTTTTCACAGAGTTAGGACTCAACAACCTTGATTTTGAGAAGTGGATGCTCCCTCAACTTGAGAGGAGAGCTTTTGGCGTTTCAGCTCTTGGAGTTCACGCCCTGCTTCTCTTGTTCCTTCAGCAATTTGCAGAGCATGCAGTTCTGATTCTGCTGTTCTTCCTTCAGTTGCTCCATAGTCTCTTGCAACTTGGAGATAGATGCTTCTAGGCTGGTCCAGTAGTCAATTCTTGGGAATTCAGGGAGGAATTCCTGCGCCCTCCTCTTGATAGAGTTGTCTTGCATTTGGCCTTCCATTGACTTCTTGGTGATTGGGTGTTCAATGGGTATGAACTCATCTACTCCCATCTTCACCCCAGCCTCTTTACAGAGCAAGGAAATCAAGCTTGGGTAAGCCAATTTGGCTTCAGTGGAATTCTTATTTGCAATTGTGTAGATCTCACAAGCAATCACATGATGGACCTCCACTTCTTTTCCAAGCATAATGCAATGAATCATCACTGCTCTCTTGATGGTGACCTCAGAACGGTTGCTAGTGGGCAATATGGAACGCCCAATAAAGTCTAGCCTCCCTCTTGCAATTGGCTTGAGGTCTCCCCTCTTGAGTTGGTTTGGGACACCCTTTGAATTGGTTATCCACTTAGTCCCAGGGAGGCATATGTCCTCTAGAACTTGATCCAACCCTTTATCTACTCTCACCATCCTCCTATTAAAGGAATCAGGATCATCTTGCAGTTGAGGTAGTTTGAAGATTTCTCTTATTTTGTCCAGATGGAAGTACATAACTTTCCCTCTGACCATGGTTCTGTAGGTATGGTAGGCAGTTCCAGTCATTCTCTGCTTATCTGTTAACCACAGATTTGAGTAGAATTCCTGAACCATGTTCCTTCCAACCTTTATTTCAGGATTGGTTAGAACTTCCCATCCTCTATTTCGAATTTGCTCTTGGATCCCCGGATATTCATCTTCTTTCAGATCAAATTTGACTTCCGGGATCACTGACCTCAGACCCATTATTTTGTGATAATGGTCTTCATGTTCTTTGGTTAAGAACTTCTCTTGATTCCAAAGATTCTTTGGATTAGTCTCTTTCTTTCCTCTTAAAATGGTTTGTTTTCCTTTAGGAGCCATGATCTTGATGAATCTTGGCTTAGTGATCACGGAAAAGCACACCAAACTTAGAGGTTTGCTTGTCCTCAAGCAAAAAGAAAAGAAAGAAGAGAAGAGAGAGAGAGAGAGGAAGAGGAAATTCGAATGGTGTGGGGAATGAGGGGTGGCAAACGTTTATTTATAGAGTGGGGGGAGAGATTTTCGAAAAAAAAAGCAAAATTTGAAAGGAGATTTGAGGAGATATGGAAAGAAATTGAAAGAAGGGTGAGTTTTTTGAACAAAATTTGGGAATGATTTGAAGAATGATTTTAAATTTTTGAAAATTTGAAAGTGAATAATGAGAGATTGAAATGTATTTTTGTAGAAAAATATGGGTGAGAAAAGGAAAGTTTGAAAAAATCTGATTTGAAAACAAAATTGTGGTCCCCCCACCTTTCTGGCGTTAAACGCCCAGAATGGCACTCATTCTGGCGTTTAACGCCCAATTGGCACCCCTTTTGGGCGTTTAACGCCCAGCCAGGTGCCCTGGCTGGCGTTAAACGCCAGAAAACCTTTATCACTGGGCGTTTTTCTGAACGCCCAGGATGCTGCACACCTGGCGTTAAACGCCCAGAATGGTGCCCATTCTGGCGTTTAACGCCCAAAATGGCACCATTCCTGGCGTTAAACGCCCAGAATGGTAGCCATTCTGGCGTTTAACGCCCAAAATGCCCCTTACTGGCGTTTTTTTCGCCAGTAAGCTCATTTTCTCTGCTTTTTGAGCTGAATCCTTCTGTAACTCTGTGAATTCCTTCATTTTTGATATTTGCCTCTGTAAGAACTAATCATATAACCTCCTAATGACTGGGTTGCCTCCCAGCAAGCGCTTCTTTACTGTCTTTAGCTGGACTTTCACTGAGAATCACTCAAGTCTCAGTTTTGAGCATTCCTGCCAAAATTCCCTTCAAGATAATGTTTGATTCTCTGTCCATTAACAATGAACTTTTTGTCAGAATCAATATCCTGAAGCTCAACATATCCATATGGTGACACTCCTGTAATCACATACGGACCCCTCCAACGGGATTTGAGTTTTCCTGGAAACAGTCTGAGCCTAGAGTTGAAGAGCAGAACTTTCTGTCCTGGCTCAAAGACTCTGGTTGACAACTTCTTGTCATGCCATTTCTTTGCCTTTTCCTTATAAATTTTTGCATTTTCAAAGGCATTGAGTCTGAACTCCTCTAGCTCATTTAACTGGAGCAATCTCTTTTCACCAGCTAACTGTGCATCCATGTTTAGGAATCTGGTTGCCCAGTAGGCTTTATGTTCCAGTTCCACAGGCAAATGACAGGCCTTCCCATACACCAGTTGGTATGGGGAGGTTCCTATAGGAGTCTTGAATGCTGTTCTGTATGCCCACAGAGCATCATCCAAGCTCTTTGCTCAATCCTTTCTTCGGGCTATCACAGTCCGTTCTAGGATTCTTTTTAGTTCTCTGTTAGAGACTTCAGCTTGCCCATTTGTCTGTGGATGATACGGAGTTGCCACTTTGTGGCTAATTCCATATCTAACCATAGCAAGGTGTAGCTGTTTATTGCAGAAATGAGTGCCCCCGTCACTGATTAGCACTCTGGGAACGCCAAACCTGCTGAAAATGTTTTTCTGGAGGAATTTCAGTACGGTCTTTGTATCATTAGTGGGTGTAGCAATTGCTTCTACCCACTTAGATACATAGTCCACTGCCACCAGAATGTAAGTGTTTGAGTATGATGGTGGGAATGGCCCCATGAAGTCAATTCCCCATACATCAAACAGTTCTATCTCTAATATCCCTTGTTGAGGCATGGCATATCCATGAGGCAGGTTACCAGCTCTTTGGCAACTGTCACAGTTACACACAAACTCTCAGGAATCTTTATAGAGAGTAGGCCAGTAGAAGCCACATTGGAGGACTTTAGTGGCTGTTCGCTCACTTCCAAAATGTCCTCCATACTGTGATCCATGGCAGTGCCATAGAATCCTTTGTGCTTCTTCTCTGGGTATACATCTGCGGATCACTCCGTCAGCACATCTCTTAAAGAGATATGGTTCATCCCAGAGGTAGTACTTGGCATCTGAAATTAATTTCTTTCTCTGCACGTAGCTGTACTCTTTGGGAATGAACCTCACAGCTTTAAAATTTGCAATATCTGCAAACCATGGAGCTTCTTGAATGGCAAATAGTTGCTCATCTGGGAAAGTCTCAGAAATCTCAGTAGAAGGGAGGAACGCCCCAGCTACTGGTTCTATTCGGGACAGATGATCAGCTACTTGGTTCTCTGTCCCTTTTCTGTCTCTTATTTCTATATCAAACTCTTGCAGAAGCAACACCCATCTGATGAGCCTGGGTTTTGAATCCTGCTTTGTGAGTAGATATTTAAGAGCAGCATGGTCAGTGTACATAACCACTTTGGATCCCACTAGATAGGATCTAAACTTGTAAATGGCATAGACCACTGCAAGCAACTCTTTTTCTGTGGTTGTGTAGTTCTTCTGTGCGTCATTTAGACACGGCTGGCATAGTAAATGACGTGCAGAAGCTTGTTATGCCTCTGTCCCAACACTGCACCAATGGCATGGTCACTGGCATCACACATTAGTTCAAATGGCAATGTCCAATCTGGTGCAGAGATGACTGGTGCTGTGACCAGCTTAGCTTTCAGGGTCTCAAATGCTTGCAGACACTGTGTGTCAAACACAAAAGGTGTGTCTGTAGCTAACAGGTTACTCAGAGGTTTTGCAATTTTCGAAAAATCTTTTATAAACCTTCTGTAGAATCCTGCATGCCCCAGAAAACTTCTGATTGCCTTAACATTGGCAGGTGGTGGTAATTTTTCAATTACCTCTACCTTTGCCTTATCCACCTCTATCCCCCTGCTTGAAATTTTGTGCCCAAGTACAATCCCTTCAGTCACCATAAAGTGACATTTCTCCCAGTTTAAAACCAGGTTAGTCTCTTGGCACCTTTTCAGGACAAGGGCTAGGTGATTAAGACAGGAGCTGAATGAGTCTCCATATACTGAGAAGTCATCCATGAAGACTTCCAGAAATTTCTCTACCATATCTGAGAAGATGGAGAGCATGCACCTCTGAAAGGTTGCAGGTGCATTGCACAGACCAAAAGGCATCCTCCTATAGGCAAACACGCCAGAAGGGCAAGTGAACGCTGTTTTCTCTTGGTCCTGAGGATCTACTGCAATTTGGTTGTAGCCTGAATAGCCATCCAAAAAACAGTAATAATCATGGCCAGCTAGTCTTTCTAGCATTTGGTCTATGAATGGTAAAGGAAAATGATCCTTTCTGGTGGCTGTATTGAGCCTTCTGTAGTCAATACACATGCGCCACCCTGTGACTGTCCTTGTAGGAACCAGTTCATTTTTTTCATTATGAACCACTGTCATGCCTCCCTTTTTGGGAACAACTTGGACAGGGCTCACCCAGGGGCTATCAGAAATAGGATAAATAATCCCAGCCTCTAGTAATTTAGTGACCTCTTTCTGCACCACCTCCTTCATGGCAGGATTTAGCCTCCTCTGTGGTTGGACCACTGGTTTGGCATTATCCTCCAATAGGATCTTGTGCATGCATCTAGCTGGGCTAATACCCTTAAGATCACTTATGGACCACCCAAGAGCTGTCTTGTGTGTCCTTAGCACTTGAATCAGTGCTTCCTCTTCCTGTGAATTTAAAGCAGAGCTTATAATCACTGGAAAAGTGTCACCCTCTCCCAGAAATGCATATTTCAGGGATGGTGGTAGTGGTTTGAGTTCAGGCTTGGGAGGCTTATCCTCCTCCTGAGGAATTTTCGAAAATTCCTTTGCCTCCTCTAGTTCTTCTTGATCAGGTTGAGCATCTTTGAAGATGTCCTCAAGCTCTGATTCTAGGCTTTCAGCCATATTGATCTCTTCTACCAAGGAGTCAATCATGTCAGCGCCCATGCAGTCATTTGGTGTATCTGGATGCTGCATAGCTTTTACAGCATTCAACTTGAACTCGTCCTCATTGACTCTCAAGGTGACTTCCCCTTTTTGTACATCAATGAGAGTTCGTCCAGTTGCTAGGAAGGGTCTTCCTAGAATGAGGGTTGCACTCTTGTGCTCCTCCATTTCCAGCACCACAAAGTCAGTTGGAAAGGCGAATGGCCCAACCTTGACAATCATGTCCTCAATTATGCCTGATGGGTATTTAATGGAGCCATCAGCAAGTTGGAGGCATATCCGGGTTGGTTTGACTTCTCCAATCAACCCAAGCTTTCTGATAGTGGATGCAGGTATTAGATTGATGCTTGCTCCAAGATCACACAGGGCTGTCTTGGTGCAAGTACCTTCTAATGTGCATGGTATCATAAAGCTTCCTGGATCTTGAAGCTTTTCTGGTAAGCTTTTTAGAATGACTGCACTGCATTCTTCAGTGAGAAACACTTTTTCAGTTTCTCTCCAATCCTTCTTATGACTTAAGATTTCTTTCATGAATTTAGCATAAGAAGGTATTTGCTCAAGTGCCTCTGCAAACGGAATCTTTATTTCAAGAGTCCTTAGATAGTCTGCAAAGCGGGCAAATTGCTTATCCTGTTCCGCTTGGCGGAGTTTTTGAGGATAAGGCATTTTGGCTTTATATTCTTCAACCTTAGATGCTGCAGGTTTATTCCTTACAGGAGTGGTTGAAGAAGCCTTGTTAGAGGGATTACTGTCAGCACTTTCAGGTGTCTGATCCCCCTTAGGCGTCTGAACTCCAGGATTGGGTGGAAAATGGGCGTTTAACGCCAGCTTTTCCCCCTTTTCTGGCGTTTGAACGCCAGAACTGGGCAAGGAATGGGCGTTTAACGCCAGCTTTCCTTCCCTTTCTGGCGTTTGAACGCCAATAACATTCCTCTCTGGGCTCTTACTGTCCTCAGAGGGATTTTGAACAGTAGTTTGGTTGTCCTCTGTCAATTGTTCCTTGTTTGGCTTTTTACTTTTTTGAGCAGTGTTATTCAGGGTCTTCCCACTCCTCAATTGAACTGCTTGACATTCCTCTGTTATCTGTTTAGATATTTGCTGTTTTGCTTGATTCAACTGCAGTTCTATGCTCTTGTTAGCAACTTTAGTTTCATAGAGCATCTCTTTAAAGTCTGCTAACTGTTCTGTCATCAGGAGCAATTGTTGATTAAGCTCAATTATCTGTTCTTGAGGACTAGGGTCAGTGACTACAGCCATGACTTCCTTTTTTGGAGAGAACTCATTGCTAGAGTACAAATATTGGTTTCTAGCAACAGTGTCTATAAGCTCTTGAGCTTCTTCAATTGTCTTCCTCATGTGTATAGATCCACCTGCTGAGTGGTCTAAAGACATCTGAGCTTTTTCTGTAAGCCCATAGTAGAAAATGTCTAACTGTACCCACTCTGAAAACATTTCAGAGGGACATTTCCTTAGCATACCTCTATACCTCTCCCAGGCATTATAAAGGGATTCATTATCCTCTTGTTTAAAGCCTTGGATGTCCAGCCTTAGCTGTGTCATCCTCTTAGGAGGGTAAAAATGATTCAGGAATTTGTCTGACAACTGTTTCCATGTCTTTATGCTTGCTGTAGGTTGGTTATTCAACCACCTTTTTGCTTGATCTTTTACAGCAAATGGAAACAATAATAGTCTGTAGACATCCTGATCTACCTCTTTATCATGTACTGTGTCAGCAATTTGTAAAAACTGTGCCAGAAACTCAGTAGGTTCTTCCTGTGGAAGACCGGAATACTGGCAATTTTGCTGCACTATGATAATGAGTTGAGGATTTAGTTCAAAGCTGCTTGCTTTGATGGGAGGTGTACAGATGCTACTCCCATATGCAGCTGTAATGGGGTTAGCATATGACCCCAGAGTCCTTTTGGACTGATTAATCCCACTTAAGTCCATAATGGACAAAAGGGAAATGATAATGATTGCAAGGAGATAAATTTTGTGTTTTTTTTTTTTGAATTTACGAAAAAAAAATAGAATAAAATAAAATAAAATAAAAATTCGAAAATCAAAAAGAAAATAAGATCAAAGCAAATTGAAAACTGAATCAATGAGTTAATTAAAAAGATTTTGAAAATAGCAATTAGAAAGATATGATTGAAAAAATTTTTATGAAAAAGATTTGATTTTGAAAAGAGGAAAGAGAAAAACACAAAAAGACACCAAACTTAAAATTTTTAGAAAATCAAACACACAGTTTTCGAAAATTTTTAAGGGAAAAACACAAAGAGGACACCAAACTTAGAATTTTTATAAATCAAAAAGGGACTAAGAACATGCAAAAATCAAAAATTTAAAGAAAAACAAAAGCATGCAATTGACACCAAACTTAGAATATGACACTAGACTTAACTAAAAGACTCTAAACCAACAAAAATAAAACAGTCCTAATCTAAGCAACAAGATAAGCCGTCAGTTGTCCAAACTCAACAATCCCCGGCAACGGCGCCAAAAACTTGGTGCACGAAATTGCAATCACACTTTTGCAATCCCGTACAACTAACCAGCAAGTGTACTGGGTCGTCCAAGTAATACCTTGCGTGAGCAAGGGTCGATCCCACAGAGATTGTTGGCTTGAAGCAAGCTATGGTTATCTTGTAAATCTTAGTCAGGATATCAGAAATTATCAGGATTGATTGTGAAAAGCAAAAGAACATGAAATGATTACTTGTTTTGCAGTAATGGAGAATAGGTTGAGATTTGGAGATGCTCCATCTTCTGAATCTCTGCTTTCCTACTGTCTTCTTCTTCAAACACGCAAGTCTCCTTCCATGGCAAGCTATATGTAGGGTTTCACCGTTGTCAATGGCTACCTCCCATCCTCTCAGTGAAAGCGATTGCATATGCTCTGTCACAGCATAGCGGAATTCATCTGTCGGTTCTCAATCAGGCCGGAATAGAATCCAGTGATTCTTTTGCGTCTGTCACTAATGCCCCGCCTTCAGGAGTTTGAAGCACGTCACAGTCATTCAATCATTGAATCCTACTCAGAATACCACAGACAAGGTTTAGACCTTCCGGATTCTCTTGAATGCCGCCATCAATTCTAGCTTATACCACGAAGATTCCGGTTAAAGAACCCAAGAGATAACTACTTAATCTAAGGTAGAACGGAGGTGGTTGTCAGGCACGCGTTCATAGTTGAGAATGATGATGATTGTCACGGATCATCACATTCATCCGGATTAAGAACAAGTATTATCTTAGAATGGAAGCAAGCATGATTGAATGAGAAACAGTAGTAATTGCATTAATCCATCAAGACACAGCAGAGCTCCTCACCCCCAACCATGGGGTTTAGAGACTCATGCTGTGGAAGATACAATGAGAAACGTGTAAAAATGTCATCAGGTCATAAGGTACTGATACAATGTCAAAAGATCCTATTAATAGTAAACTAGTAGCCTAGGGTGTACAGAAATGAGTAAATGACGTAAAAATCCACTTCTGGGTCCACTTGGTGTGTGCTTGGGCTGAGAAATGAAGCATTTTCGTGTAGAGACCTTTTCTGGAGTTAAACGCCAGCTTTCATGCCAGTTTGGGCGTTTAACTCCAAGTTTTATGCCAGTTCCGGCGTTTAACGCTGGAATTTCTGAGGCTGATTTGCCACGCCGGTTTGGGCCATCAAATCTTGGGCAAAGTATAGACTATCATATATTGCTGGAAAGCCCAGGATGTCTACTTTCCAATGCCGTTAAGAGCGCGCCAATTGGGCTTCTGTAGCTCCAGAAAATCCGCTTCGAATGCAGGGAGGTCAGAATCCAACAGCATCTGCAGTCCTTTTTAGTCTCGGAATCAGATTTTTGCTCAGGACCCTTAATTTCAGCCAGAAAATACCTGAAATCACAGAAAAATATACAAACTCATAGTAAAGTCCAGAAAAGTGAATTTTAGCTAAAAACTAATAAAAATATACTAAAAACTAACTAGATTATACTAAAAACATACTAAAAACAATGCCAAAAAGCATACAAATTATCCGCTCATCAGCACGCCTCCAGTCACGCTCTTGCGTGACTCTCTGTTCAATATTATTTCTTCCCCACGCACTTGTGACGTGGACGCGTCAGCGACGCTTACGCGTCACGTGTGTTTTTTTTAATGCAAAATGCAGAATGCAGTGCTAATATGAATTATATGCATGATTCCAGGCTCAATCAAAACTCAAAAACAAACAAAACAGACTAAAATGAAAATTGAAAAAGGAACGATCATACCATGGTGGGTTGTCTCCCACCTAGCACTTTTAGTTAAAGTCCTTAAGTTGGACATTTGGTGAGCTCCCTGTTATGGTGGCTTATGCTTGTACTGATCCAGGAATTCCCACCAATGTTTGTACTTTCAATATCCTCCGGGGTCCCAAACTAGGCGCAGAAAGCCTTCAAGTAAGTTAAAGCAAGTGACAAGGCCCCAAGAGTGTTGATTGCCACAATAAATTCCGGGGTCCCAAACCTTGCTTTTCCACCCGTCTTCTTGTTGATCCTTAGTGTTCCAACCGGGTGGCAGGCAATCAGAATTCTCACTGAAGCGGCCAAATAACTTCCTAGACCCATTCAGTTGAGCTTTACACCAACCTTTGCGTTTAAATTTTGAGCATACAACCATGTTGAACTTTGCTTGACAACTTCTACCACTGACCATATTTCTCTTACTCTTAATGCCAAAAAGATCTCTAAGTTGACCATCCGTCTCCAATAGCCCATATTCAAGTGGAATTAGAAAGCTAAGGGATTTGAATTTTACCCACTTGAATGTTGTGAAGGATGATGGCAACTTAGGGGGAGGGGTTTCTAATGAACTTGCAAGCTCCACTCCCTTGTGCTCTTCTTTGACAGCTTCCACCTCTTTGCAAGCTTCTTCAATTTCAACCTCTTCCTCTTGGTAGCTTTCTTCTGATTCAATTTCTTCTTTATTGTTCACCAAGAGCATGGGAGGTTGTGCTTCTTCTTC
This sequence comes from Arachis hypogaea, assembly GCF_003086295.3. Lineage (NCBI taxonomy): Eukaryota > Viridiplantae > Streptophyta > Magnoliopsida > Fabales > Fabaceae > Arachis > Arachis hypogaea. Next base: position 47,169,556 of record NC_092041.1, on the reverse strand, counting down.
TTTAATCTCCATGTCAAGTCCAATAGGGGAGGATTCAAATGTAGATAAGAATTCATTAATGATTGAATCCATCTCTTGATTGTCCCCTTCAAAGTCTTCAACCATGCTATGCCTTGGAGGTTGTACACCCTCCTCAACATCAGTTTCAAACGTCTTTGAAAGAGGCTCTATAACTTGACTTTCCCATGGAGGTTCTGCATCTCCTAAGTCTTCAACCACTTCTTCCTCTTTAATAGTAGGCGCAGCTTCTTCCAATTGTTCCAATACAAAATTGTGCTTCTCACTGTCCACCAGAGTTTCTAACTTTTCCTCCATGCTACGTTCTTCATTAGATTCTCCACATGAAGCCATGGGGGTTTCCTGAGTGTCCGAACGTCTAGAAGATAATTGATTTATTGCTTGCTTCAGTTGATGAAGAGTTGCATGAAATTGATCTACTGATTCTTTGAAGTGAGCATGTGATTCTTGGGTTGATGAATATGGACATGGTGTATATTGAGGTGGTGGTTCTGGGTATGGTTCATATGGTGGTTGGTGTGGTGAATAAGGATTGGGGTCATATGGAGGTGAATGGTGGAAAGGGGCTTGTGAGTGTGGTGGTTCATAGTTATGTTGTGAGGATGGTCTCTGAGCATACGGTGGGGCTTGTTGGTAGCTACTAGGCGGTGTACCATATCTATCAGCTTGGTATGCATTGTAGAATGGTCTTTGTTTGTGATATCTAGGAGGGTGTTATTGCCTAAAGGGTTGATCAGATCCTCTTGGCTCCATCCATCTTTGATTGCTTTGACCTTGATGCATATTCCTGTTATAGCTTCCTCTTCCTGCAACATAGTTGTAACCAGACTCATAGCCAAAGGGGTGAGAGTTCATAGTAGTGAGAGAAAATAAAAACAAAAACTAACAAAAAGAAAATATTTTGAAAAAGATATAATTTTTGAAAAAAAATAAGATAAGATTTTGAAAAAGATATGATTTTTTAAAAAGGATAAGATAAGATAAAAAATTTTAAAATCTGAAAAAAAAATTTTAAAAATATTTACAATAACCAATAATAAGGCACACGTTTGCAATTTCTCGGCAACGGCGCCATTTTGACGTCGGGATTTTTGCTAGTAAAGAATTTTATAAAGTCGCGTTGTAAGTGTAGATTCTGAACCAACAGAAATTCCTTCGTATAAACGTTTTGGTTGTCACAAATAACAAATCCCTAAATAAATTGATAACCGAAGTATTTAAACCTCGGGTCGTCTTCTCAAGGAATTGCAGGGAGGTGTGTTCTTATTATTGGTTATGAGTTTTGTAAATTGGGGGTTTTGAGAATGAGGAACAAGTATGATAAATGACAAATAAAATAAATAAATGACTGTAAAATAAACTCTTGGCAAGGTATGAGAAATTGGAAGTCCTATCCTAGTTATCCTTATCAATGATGATGAAAATTGAATCTTAATTCCACTTAGTTAACCTCTGCTAGTGCGAAGGAAGGTCAAGTGGCTAATTAGTTTGATCTTCAAATCCTAGTTAACTCCTAGAAAAAGATTGGGATTATAGAAGTTCAAGCTAATTAGCAAAGATAGTGATTATCGATCACGTTGAGTTTGATAACTCAAGAGTTACTGATTTCTTAACCAAAGCCAGGAATGTAGAAAGCTAAATTAAAATCATAAATATCTGGAATACCTCAAATAACATTCATTCAAAGCAGTCAAATCTAACATGGAAAATATTCATAAGCCAATTGGGAAACATAAATAATCAACTAAAGTAATAAATAAAAGTACAAAATAAATTAAAGGAACATTGAACCTGTGATGAAGAAGTTGAAATCATAATCCTAATCCTAATCCTAAATCCAAAGAGAGAGGAGAGAACCTCTCTCTCTAAAAACTACATCTAAATTATGAAAAGTGTGAATTATGAAAAGCATGTTGAGTCTCTGCATGTTCCCTGACTTTAATCTGTGTTTCTGGGCCGAAAACGGGGTTGAAATGCGGCCCAGAATCTCTGCCAGCGACTTTTGTAATTCTGCAGATCGCGCACGTCACGCGTCCGCATCATCCACGCGATCGCATCACTCAGCATTTTTCGTACCACGCGTGCACGTCGTCCACGCATTCGCGTCGTTCGTGCAGCTTCCAATCCGCGCGGTCGCGTCAGGCATGCGAACGTGTCACTCTGGTTTCTTCCATTTCGCGCGGTCGCGTGAGCCATGCGACCGCGTGACTTCTCGCTGGTCATCTCCTCAATTCCTTGTGTTCCTTTCATTTTTGCACGCTTCCACTTCATTCTCTAAGCGATTCCTGCCCTATGAAGCCTGAAACACTTAACACACAGATCAAGGCATCGAATGGTAATAAGAGAGGATTAAGATTAGCTAAATTAAGACCAAAGAAGCATGTTTTCAATCATAGAACTAAACTAGGAAGGAATTGTAAAATCATGCAAATCCTATGAATAAGTGGGTGAAAAGCTTGATAAAACCACTCAATTAAATACAATATAAACCATGAAATAGTGGTTTATCAGCTACCGTCTGTCCTCTCAGTGAAAATGGTCCGGCTACGGGTTACGTAGGGCTAATCATCTGTCAGTTCTCGATCGTGTCAGAATAAGATCTAATGATCCTTTTGTGCACTGTCACTGCGCCCAGTGATGTGTGGAAAGCGATCCAACACAAAACTCACCGGCAAGTGTACCGGGTCGCATCAAGTAATAATAACTCACACGAGTGAGGTCGATCCCACAGGGATTGAAGGATTGAGCAATTTTAGTTTAGTGGTTGATTTAGTCAAGCGAATCAAGTTTTGGTTGAGTGGGTTGTATTTAACAGAAGCTATATTGCTTGGAAATTAAAGGGAGAAGGGGAATTTGCAGTAAACTAAAGGACAGGAAAATAAACTTGCTGAATCTTAAAGAACAAGAAAGTAAATGACTGAAACTTAAAGTGCAAGAAATGTAAATTGCAGTAACTTAAATGGCAAGGAATGTAAATTGCTTGTATGTAAAAGGGATTTGAGGACTGGGATTGCAGAATCTAAACAAAGAGAAATTGAATTGCTACAATTAATGGAATAGAAACTGAGTTATGAACAATTAGAGTTCAAACAGAAATTGAGATTAAAGTGCAGCAAGGTTCACAGAAGAATCAATAAGGAAATTGGGATCTCAGAACTTAAGAGACTAGAAAGCAAAGTCTAGATCTCAATTGCCTTCCTAGATCCAAGTTCTCAAAGCAATTGACAAGAAAATAAAGAAGAAGCAGTAAAGGAACTTAAATTAAACTCAATTGTGCAGAAGAGGAATTAAAGAGATTTTGAATGGAGATTGAGACAGAATTTCCTCAATTCTTCACACCCAAAACTTAAAACAAGGAAATTAAAAGGACCCAAGCAAGAACGAGGAAGAAGAGAGATCAATTCTCCTCCCCAATTCTCTGAAATCTCAGTGAAGACACCAAGAGAAGTTCCAAAGTGCAAAAATAAAATTCAAAGCTCAAAGAAAGTGCAAGATTCAAAAGCTAAGCAAAAGGTCCTAATTACATCAAAATAGCTCCTATTTATACACTTTCTATTCTTGGATTTTGGGATTTGGATGGGCTTTTGATTTGGTGAAGAAATGAATTAAATTGGAATTTTAATTAAATTTTCGGCCCAAAAAGAGTAGCTTCCAGGAAACTGCCCTGCCCTTGTGGAGGGCAGGGCAGAAAATTGATGTTTGGTGCGTTGCTGGTGCGGGCGTGGTGCAGGCTGGTGCGCAGAATGCTGCCCTGCCCTCGCGGAGGGCAGGGCAGAAAAAAAATGGTGCTGCCAGGATCGTGCTATGGTGCGCGCTGGTGTTGCCAGAACCGTGCTGTGGTGCGCGCTGGTGCTACCAGGATCGTGCTTTGGTGCGCAGAACACTGCCCTGCCCTCGCAGAGGGCAGGGCAGAAAAAGTTGGTGCGCCAGAATTGTGATGGTGCGTGCTGGTGCTGCCAGAATCATGCCGCAACAAAATGCTGCCTTGCCCTCGCGGAGGGCAGGGCAGTGTTTCCAAACTGAAGTCCCGAGTTTGAATCCTGGCAGAAACACACGCTCTTCAATTTCTTTGGCTTTCTTGGCACGGTAATGGGGCCTAGTTCCTTGCTTCCTTCTTGTTCCGCGTTCGAGACTTGTAGGAAGCATCATAGGCATTTTTCCTTTGATTTTCTTCTTTGGTGAGCCCGATACTGCCCTTGTGGATGGCAGGGCAACATTTTCTTCTTCTTGATTCCAAGGCACAAATTTGTGCTCTGCCCTTGTAGTGGGCAGGGCAGAGTTGCCTTCTTTGCCTTGTTCCCTTATGTTGCCCTCCTAGAGGGCAGTGTGCCCTTGTGGAGGGCAATGCTTGCCTCCCCCATTGCATGCGGCACACTTTTCCTTCCTTTGACCACGCTTCCTTCTCCTTGGGTCACGCTTTCTTAGGCCACGCTTTTCTCTTTTATTCTTTTCTTCACCTGAAATAAACCAAAACAACCACTCCAAGTATCACTAAATTCACAAGGCTTATAAATCAATTAAAATCCAATTAAAATTAGCTTAAACCTCATGAATTAACATTAATTTTATGGTGGTTGCTTGATTTAAAGAAGTTATGCATTTTCACTCCAAATCACTTACTTAGGATGCAAGAAAGTGTATAAAGACTAATAAAACAAGTGAAATTAGCTTGAAAAATGGGTATATGATGACTTGTCATCACAACACCAAACTTAAATCTTGCTTGTCCCCAAGCAAGCATCAAAACTAAGAGTAAATGATCTGAATAAGAAAAGAACACATATCCTTATTAGGCATATAGCAGAACTTGATTTATGGAGTCTTTATGCAGACAATGATAACTCAATTATTGTTGCTGTTACATAATATACATCTTTCCTCAAAGGCTTGCTAAACTTGCTGTTATAAGACTCACTTTTTTTTTATTCCCTTGCTAACTTTTCTTGGCTTATAATGCTTAACAAGCTTATTAATTTTTTTGAGGTTTGGTGTCAAATGTTGCAGTAGTAGCCTTTGGCTTTATTTTCTTTTCTTTTGCTCAACATCTTTCCACCACAGACACATTGCTCACTAATTCTTCCTAGGATCATTGATGCCCAGCATCTCTTTGGATAACTAAATGTTCTGTATCTAAGTTGCTCTTTATTGTAGACTTTCAATTGGCCATCCCAAATCAGTTGATCTAAGTGACCGGGTTTTAAAATACCCCTTAGAATTTACTCATCCAAGCATATCTTAGCACAAGAACACCACAGGCATATGTCCTAGGGTCCAAGCTATTGGTGTCCAACCTTTATTCTTTGTTTTTCTTGCCATTTTGGCTTTTTCTTCTTCCTTTTCTTTCTGCTTTTGTTACCAAGGGCTTTTTCATTTTTGATAAGAGTCTTTGTAACAGCAAGCTAACTCACACTTGAATGAGAATGATATTATGAAACAATTATTTCATGAGTTATGCATTTAATCAAACACATATACCACCACTAACTTCCATTCTTACTTATGCAACATTGGATATTTCACTTTTCAATTCAAATAATTCTCTTTTATTTAGGCATGTGGGAAACAAAACAAAATTTCAAGCTAAGTGATGGATAACAAGCATTATGCAGATTTAACATTTTTAACAAATAATTTCACTTGTAACTAGATAAACACTTTAGCAAGATATACAATGGTTTCTAGATGCAAAGCATTTCACAGCCAAAAGGATTAAGTTTAGATACAACCTTCGAAGTTGCAGTCCTTTGATTCTTCCTTCTGTTGTGTTCTCTTTGAGTTAAGATGCATAATGTCTTCAATTGTTGACTCATGTCCTGCAAAATTCTCAATGTTGCTTGCTTCTCAAGCCCTTAATTATATGGTTAGTATGCATAAACTGAGTGTGGCTCTTGGGATTGTTTTGGTGTGTGAACACCAAACTTAATTGTTTGCCACTGTCTCAGATGCAACAAGTTACCCATATTTGAAACCTTGTGTCCTTGCTAAAGGTTAATGAAAATAAAACTAGAAAGCAATTAAACAGTCGAATAATGGTTTGGTTGCTTGGAGCTAGCATCATGCAAGAGGTGAGAATGTGTTTTTAAATGATATTTTTGGTGGAACACCAAACTTATAATCTTTCATTCTCCCTTAAATTGTTTTGGTGTGCAACACCAAACTTAGCTCCTTGCAATCCATACTAATTATTCAACATTTTTATTGAAAAAGCTATGAAAGAAAACTACCTCAGGTTGGGTTGCCTCCCAACAAGCGCTCTTTTATTGTCACTAGCTTGACATCTTCTATTTTTTCCTGATCATGGAGGTTGAAAATCACAGTGCCTTAGCTTGTCTTTCTTCACTGTGAACTTCCTCCCTGTTTCCTCTTTGATGACCTCTATAAATTCTTGTGGAAGGATCTTAGTCACAATGTAGTGATCAGACAACTGTGGGGATACCTTCATGGTTTGAATGTTGATCATCACTCGATCCCCTAGTGAAAACTTTCCAGTGGGGATTTTCTGCTTCTCTTTAGTTCTATCCTCTGTCTCTCCTTGAAAGAATTCCTTGTTGTGTTTTTCTTGACTGGTACTTCCTTTGTCCAGTGTTTTCTCATTGTCCTCTATGATCCTTTTCCATCCTTCCTTCTTTGTAGCATCTTCGTTGTCGGTTGGTTTGTCTTCAATGGTTTTGAGGAAAGTATTTGATTTCTTCTCACCCATTTCTGTAAAGTACTTCACCAGTTGAGCTATCTGCTCCTCAATTCCTTTGATTAACATTTCTTGGTTCTTTGTTGTTTCCTCTTGGTGTTTCATCATTCTCTCTATTAGGATTTCCAAGTCTGTGATTCTCTGAGAGTCTTGTGAGATTGGTTGGTTTTGGGGTGTTAAAGGTTGGAAGATGGGTGTGATGGTGGCATGTAATGGTTGTTATTGCTGTAATGGTGTTTTTGTTGGTTTGTGAAGTTGGGGTTGTTATAATTGAAGTCCCTTGGTTTGTGATTCTGGTACTCGTTCCTTCTCCAGTTGAGATGAGTCTGGGAGTGTCTGTATTGTGAGTATTGGCTTTGAGTGGTATTAGTGGGTGGGTGATGTTGATTGTTTGTGGTCATGGGGTTGCCCTGGTGGAAACTTCCTTGTTCTTGATGTTGAGACTCCCTCATTCTCAGATAAGAATGGGGTCTCCATGGTGGGAATTTGGCATTCACTGCAGCAGACAGCTCCATGCTTTGCTGTGGTTGATAGTGCATTTGTCTGTTTAGGTCCTTGAACGCATTCACCCCTTCAATATTCGTCACTTCTTTTTCTGAGATTGCATTCTGTGGTTTCTCAAATGAATGTTGGTTGTTGACTCCTTTGTCATTGAAGTCTGCAATTCCTTGGGCAGTTGTTGTTGCTTTGAGTAGGCCATCTGAGAAGTAGTCCACTGCTTTTCTTGTTTCTGGGGTCAATCCTTCATAGAACGCTCGGAAGCTCACTTTATCAGTCGCTTTCTTGTATCTTTCCCATGCTTTGAAGAGTGGCTCTTCTTCTCCTTGTGTGAATGGACATTCCCCCTCTTCCACTTTGATGATCTGTCGGGATGAGGAGAATTTGGCAAAAAATTTGGTGACCAAATCATCCCAACTAGTAATACTTCCTTGGGGGAAGGTTTCAAGCCATTGTGCAGCTTCACCCCTTAATGAGAAAGGGAATAACAAGATTTTATAAGTGTCATGATCCAGACTCTCAGATTTGACAGCACTACAAGTCTTCAGAAAAGTGGATATGTGCTGTTGAGGATCCTCCAATGGATTTCCATCATAAGAACAATTGTTCTTGATTAGTGTAATGAGTGGTGGCTTCATGTCATGCTATTTTTCATCTGTAGAGACTTCTTTTCCAATGATAGTATTTCCTCTGACTTCATTCATGTGGAATGCGAACAATTAGGAAGAATAAACAGCAGCACTCTTGAGAATTGAGTGCAGTTAGTTGAGACAAATTCTCAAACAGTTAGTGTGTTGATAGAGACAAAAATTCAAACAGTTAGTGTGTTAGTTTAATAATAAAGAAAAAGTGCTTGATCTAGATCTCCACTTCACTTAATCATTGTCAATCTATTTCAATCCCCGGCAACGGCGCCAAAAACTTGATGTGTGGAAAGCAATCCAACACAAAACTCACCGGCAAGTGTACCGGGTCGCATCAAGTAATAATAACTCACATGAGTGAGGTCGATCCCACAGGGATTGAAGGATTGAGCAATTTTAGTTTAGTGGTTGATTTAGTCAAGCGAATCAAGTTTTGGTTGAGTGGGTTGTATTTAACAGAAGCTATATTGCTTGGAAATTAAAGGGAGAAGGGGAATTTGCAGTAAACTAAAGGACAGGAAAATAAACTTGCTGAATCTTAAAGAACAAGAAAGTAAATGACTGAAACTTAAAGTGCAAGAAATGTAAATTGCTGTAACTTAAATGGCAAGGAATGTAAATTGCTTGAATGTAAAAGGGATTTGAGGACTGGGATTGCAGAATCTAAACAAAGAGAAATTGAATTGCTACAATTAATAGAATAGAAACTGAGTTATGAACAATTAGAGTTCAAACAGAAATTGAGATTAAAGTGCAGCAAGGTTCACAGAAGAATCAATAAGGAAATTGGGATCTCAGAACTTAAGAGACTAGAAAGCAAAGTCTAGATCTCAATTGCCTTCCCAGATCCAAGTTCTCAAAGCAATTGACAAGAAAATAAAGAAGAAGCAGTAAAGGAACTTAAATTAAACTTAATTGTGCAGAAGAGGAATTAAAGAGATTTTGAATGGAGATTGAGACAGAATTTCCTCAATTCTTCACACCCAAAACTCAAAACAAGGAAATTAAAAAGACCCAAGCAAGAACGAGGAAGAAGAGAGATCAATTCTCCTCCCCAATTCTCTGAAATCTCAGTGAAGACACCAAGAGAAGTTCCAAAGTGCAAAAATAAAATTCAAAGCTCAAAGAAAGTGCAATATTCAAAAGCTAAGCAAAAGGTCCTAATTACATCAAAATAGCTCCTATTTATACACTTTCTATTCTTGGATTTTGGGATTTGGATGGGCTTTTGATTTGGTAAAGAAATGAATTAAATTGGAATTTTAATTAAATTTTCGGCCCAAAAAGAGTAGCTTCCAGGAGGCTGCCTTGCCCTTGTGGAGGGCAGGGCAGAAAATTGATGTTTGGTGCGTTGCTGGTGCGGGCGTGGTGCAGGCTGGTGCGCAGAATGCTGCCCCGCCCTCGCGGAGGGCAGGGCAGAAAAAAAATAGTGCTGCCAGGATCGTGCTGTGGTGCGCGCTGGTGCTGCCAGGATCGTTCCTTGGTGCGCAGAACGCTACCCTGCCCTCGCGGAGGGCAGGGCAGAAAAAGTTGGTGCGCCAGAATTGTGATGGTGCGTGCTGGTGCTGCCAGAATCATGCCGTAACAAAATGCTGCCCTACCCTCGCGGAGGGCAGGGCAGTGTTTCCAAACTGAAGTCCCGAGTTCGAATCCTGGCAGAAACACACGCTCTTCAATTTCTTTGGCTTTCTTGGCACGGTAATGGGGCCTAGTTCCTTGCTTCCTTCTTGTTCCGCGTTCGAGACTTGTAGCAAGCATCATAGGCATTTTTCCTTTGATTTTCTTCCTTGGTGAGCCCGATACTGCCCTTGTGGAGGGCAGGGCAACATTTTCTTCTTCTTGATTCCAAGGCACAAATTTGTGCTCTGCCCTTGTAGTGGGCAGGGCAGAGTTGCCTTCTTTGCCTTGTTCCCTTATGTTGCCCTCCTATAGGGCAGTGTGCCCTTGTGGAGGGCAATGCTTGCCTCCCCCATTGCATGCGGCACACTTTTCCTTCCTTTGACCACGCTTCCTTCTCCTTGGGTCACGCTTTCTTAGGCCACGCTTTTCTCTTTTATTCTTTTCTTCACCTGAAATAAACCAAAACAACCACTCCAAGTATCACTAAATTCACAAGGCTTATAAATCAATTAAAATCCAATTAAAATTAGCTTAAACCTCATGAATTAACATTAATTTCATGGTGGTTGCTTGATTTAAAGAAGTTATGCATTTTCACTCCAAATCACTTACTTAGGATGCAAGAAAGTGTATAAAGACTAATAAAACAAGTGAAATTAGCTTGAAAAATGGGTATATGATGACTTGTCATCACCCAGCACTCGCGAGTTTGAAGCTCGTCACAGTCATCCCATCCCAGATCCTACTCGGAATACCACAGACAAGGTTTAGACTTTCCAGATCTCAAGAATGCTGCCAATTTATTCTAACTTATACCACGAAGACTCTGATCTCACGGAATGGAAGGATCTATTGTCAGGAGAGGCAACCATGCATCGTGGACCAGGAGGCCAAGAGATACACACTCAAGCTATTGCAAATAGAACGAAAGTGGTTGTCAGGAATGCGTTCATAAGTGAGAATGATGATGAGTGTCACAGATCATCATATTCATCAAGTTGAAGTACGAGTGAATATCTTAGAATAAGAATAAGCTTGAATTGAATAGAAGAACAATAGTACTTTGCATTAATTCATGATGAGCAGCAGAGCTCCACACCTTAATCTATAAGGTGTAGAAACTCCACCATTGAAATACATAAGTGATAATGGTGTTCATTGGTTTTGGCCCCAGAGGGAGAACCAGAATAACCAAGACGTCTAATACAATAGAGAAAAGTTCTATCTATAATAAACTAGTAACCTAGGGTTTACAGAAATAAGTAAATGATGCAGAAATCCACTTTCAGGGTCCACTTGGTGTGTGCCTGGGCTGAGCATTGAAGCTTTTATGTGCATAGGCTTTTCTTGGAGTTAAACACCAACTCTAGTTCCAGTTTGGGCGTTTAACTCTAGCTTTTATGCCAGTTCTGGCGTTTAACGCCATAAAAGGGTCTCTGACCGGCGTTTTGACGCCAATTTGGGCCATCAAATCTCGGGCAAAGTATAGACTATTATATATTGCTGGAAATCCCAAGATGTCTACTTTCCAACGCAATTAATAGCGCGCCAATTTGGCTTTTGTAGCTCCAGAAAATCCATTTCGAGTGCAGAGAGGTCAGAATCCAACAGCATCTGTAGTCCTTTTTCAGCCTCTGAATCAGATTTTTGCTCAGGTCCCTCAATTTCAGCCAGAAAATACTTGAAATCACAGAAATACACACAAACTTATAGTAAAGTCCAGAAATGTGATTTTTGCATAAAAACTAATAATTATATACTAAAAACTAACTAAATCATATAAAAAACTTCCTAAAAACAATGCCAAAAAGCGTATAAATTATCCACTCATCACAACACCAAACTTAAATTGTTGTCCACTAGCAACTGAAAACAAAATAGAATAAAAAGAAGATAATATACAATGAATCTCACAATATCAATGAAACTTAGTCCTAATTAGATAAGCGAGGCTAGTAGCTTTTTGCTTCTGAACAGTTTTGGCATCTCACTTTATCCTTTGAAGTTCAGAATGATTGGCGTCTCTAGGAATTCAGAATTAAGTTAGTATTATTGATTCTCCTAGTTCAGTATGTTGATTCTTGAACACAACTACTTTATGAGTCTTGGCTGTGACCCTAATTACTTTGTTTTCCAGTATTACCACCGGATACATAAATGCCACAAACACATAATTGGGTGAACCTTTTCAGATTGTGACTCAGCTTTGCTAAAGTCCCCAATTAGAGGTGTCCAGAGTTCTTAAGCATACTCTTTCTGCTTTGGATGACGACTTCAACCATTCAGTCTAAAGCTTTTCACTTGGACCTTCATGACACAAGCACATGGTTAAGGACAGCTTGATTTAGCCGCTTAGGCCAGGATTTTATTCCTTTGGGCCCTCATATCCATTAATGCTCAAAGCCTTGGATCCTTTTTACCCTTGCCTTTTGGTTTAAAGGGCTATTGGCTTTTTCTTCTTGCTTTTTCTTTTTTCTCTCTTTTTTTTCTCGCCACTTTTTCTTTTTCACTGCTTTTTCTTGCTTCAAGAATCAATCTCATGACTTTTCGGATTATCGATCACATTTCTCTTTGTTCATCATTCTTTCAAGAGCTAACAATTTTAACATTCATAAACTTCATTATAAAAAATATGCATTGTTCAAGCATTCATTCAGAAAAACAAAAAGTATTGCCACCACATCAAAATAATTAAACTAATTTCGAGATAAAATTTGAAATTCATGTACTTCTTGTTCTTTTGTAATTAGGAACATTTTTCATTTAAGAAAGGTGAAGGATTCACGAATTATTTATAGTTTTAAGACATAGACACTAGACACTAATGATCATGTAATAAAGACACAAACATAGATACATATAAAGCATAAAAATCGAAAAACAGAAAGATAAGAACAAGGAAATCAAAGAACAGGTCCACCTTAGTGATGGCGGCTAGTTCTTCCTCTTGAAGATCCAATGGAACGCATGAGCTCCTCTGTGTCTCTTCCTTGCCTTTGTTGCTCTTCCCTCATGGCTATTTGATCCTCTCTAATTTTATGGAGAATAATGGAGTGCTCTTGGTGCTCCATTCTTAGTTGCTCCATATTGGAACTCAAATCTCCCAAAGAGTTATTGAGTTGTTCCCAATAGTTGTGTGGAGGGAAATGCATCCCTTGATGTATCTCAGGGATTTCTTGATGAGGAACTTCCTCATGCTCTTGTTGAGGTCCATGAGTGGGCTCTCTTATTTTCTCCATCCTCTTTTTAGTGATGGGCTTGTCCTCTTCAATGAGGATGTCTTCCTCTATGACAATTCTAGCTAAACTGCATAGGTGACAGATGAGATGAGGAAAGGCTAACCTTGCCAAAGTGGAAGGTTTGTCAGCAACCTTGTATAGTTCTAGAGGTATGCTTTTATGAACTTCCACTTCCTCTCCAATCATGATGCTTTGGATCATGATAGCCCGATCCACAGTCACTTCAGATCGGTTGCTAGTAAGAATAATAGAGCGTTAGATGAATTCCAACCATCCTCTAGCCACGAGTTTAAGGTCACGCCTTCTCAATTGAACCGGCTTGCCTTTGGAGTCTCTCTTCCATTGAGCTCCTTCTACACATTTGTCCATGAGGACTTAGTCCAACCTTTGATCAAAGTTGACCCTTCTAGTGTAGGGGCGTGCATCTCCTTGCATCATTGGCAAGTTGAATGCCAATCTTACATTTTCTAGACTGAAATCTAAGTATTTCCCCCGAACCATTGTGAGCCAATTCTTTGGATTTGGGTTCATACTTTGATCATGGTTCCTAGTGATCCATGCATTAGCATAGAACTCTTGAACCATTAAGATTCTGACTTATTGGATAGGGTTGGTGAGAGCTTCCCAACCTCTTCTCCAAATCTCTTGTCGGATCTCTGGATACTCATTCTTCTTGAGCATGAAAGGGACCTCAAGGATTACCTTCTTCTTGGCCACAACTTCATAGAAGTGGTCTTGATCGACCTTTGAGATGAATCTCTCCATTTTCCATGACTCAGAGGTGGAGGCTTTTGCCTTCCCTTTCCTCTTTCTAGAGGTTTCTCTGATCTTAAGTGCCATAAATGGTTATGGAAAAAAAAAAGCAACACTTTTACCATACCAAACTTAATAGATTTGCTCGTCCTCGAGCAAAAAAAGAAAGAAGGAACGGAGAAGAAGAAGAAATAGAGGAGATGGAGGATGAAGAAAGGTTTGGCCAATGAGGGGAAAAGTGTATATGATATGTGAAAATGAAGGAGTGATGAGGGGTTTATATATGAGTGGAAGAGAGGGGTGTCCATGTGTGAGGGTTAGGTGTAGGAGGGAAAGTTTTTGAATTTTGAATGGTGGGGTAGGTAGGATGTTTGGGGGAGAGTAGATGGAGGTGATTGGTGAAGGATATTGAGGAAGAGAAATGGAGGTGATTGGTGAGGGGTATTTGGGGAAGGGTGTTATTGGAATGTATGAAGAAGAGAGAGAGTGAGTTAAGGTTGGTGGGGATCCTGTGGGGTCCACAGATCCTGAGATGTCAAGGATTTCACATTCCTGCACTATTCTAGCGTGTAAACGCCTTCTGAGTGCTAATCCTGGTGTTAAACGCCAGGTTGTTGCGTATTCCCGGTGTTAAACGCCAGCTTTTATTCCCTTTCTGGCGTTTAACGCCAACTTAGTGCCCTTTTCTGGCGTTAAACGCTAGTCTGGTGCCCTTTTCTAGCATTAAACGCCTAGAATGGTGCCAGACTGGGCATTTAACGCCCATTATGCTACCCTTATTGGCGTTTAAATGCCATAAGCTCCTCCTCCAGGGTGTGCTATTTTTAATGCTATTTTTGAAATTGCTTTGATTTTTGCAGTTGTTTTTGTGACTCCACATGATCATCAACCTAAAGAAAACATAAAATAACAATGGAAAATGGAAATTTAACATAGATAAATAACAATTGGGTTGCTTCCCAATAAGCACTTTTTTAATGTCAATAGCTTGACAGTGAGCTCTCACAAAGCTTCACAGATTTTCAGAGCATGGTTGGGGGCCTCCCAACACCAAACTTAGAGCTTGAATGTGAGGGCTCTATTTGACTCTGAATTAAGAGAAGCTTTTCATGCTTCTTCTCCATGTGTGCAGAAGGAGATCATTGAGCCTTAAACATAAGGTAGTCCTCATTCACTTGAAGGACCAACTCTCTTCTGTCAACATCAATCACAGCTTTTGCTGTGGCTAGGAAGGGTCTGCCAAGGATGATGGATTAATCCTTGTTCCTCCCAGTGTCTAGGATTATAAAGTGAGCAGGGATGTAAAGGCCTTCAACCTTTACCGAGACATCCTCTACAAGTCTATAAGCCTGTTTCTTTGATTTGTCTACTATCTCTAGTGAGATTCTTACAGCTTGTACCTCAAAGATTCTTAGTTTCTCCATTACGGAGAGTGGCATAAGGTTTATGCCTGACCCCAGGTCGCACAGAGCCTTCTCAAAGGTCATGGTGCCTATGATACAGGGTATTAAGAATTTTTTGGGATCCGATTTCTTCTGAGGTAATGTCTGCCTAATAAAGTCATTCAGTTCATTGGTGAGCAATGGGGGTTCATCCTCCCAAGTCTCATTACCAAATAACTTGGCATTCAGCTTCATGATTGCTCCAAGGTACTTAGTAACTTGCTCTTCAGTAACATCTTCATCCTCTTCAGAGGAAGAATACTCATCAGAGCTCATGAATGGCAGAAGTAGGTTCAATAGAATCTCTATGGTCTCTGTATGAGCCTCAGATTCCTTTGGTTACTCAATTGGGAACCCCTTTTTGTCCAGAGGACATCCCATGAGGTCTTCCTCACTGGGATTCACGTCTGCCTCCTTCTCTGTGCATTCGGCCACTTTGATTATGTTGATGGCCTTGCACTCTCTTTTTGGTTTCTCTTCTGTATTTCTTGGGAGAGTACTAGGAGGAGTTTCAGCAGCTCTTTTACTCAGCTAACCCACTTGTGCCTCCAGATTTTTGATAGAATACCGTGCCTCATTCATGAAACTGAGAGTGGTCTTGGCTAGCTCAGAGACTATGGTTGCTAAGCTAGAGAGACTCTGCTCAGAATTCTCTATCTGTTGCTGAGAAGATAATGGAAAAGGCTTGCTATTGCTAAACCTATTTCTCCCACCATCATTATTATTGAAGCCTTGTTGATGCTTCTATTGATCCTTCCATGAGAAATTTGGGTGATTCCTCCATGAAGAATTGTAGGTGTTTCCATATGGTTTTTCCATGTAATTCACCTCTTCCATTGCAAGATTCTCAGGGTCATAAGCTTCTCCTTCAGAGGAGGCTTCTTTAGCACTGTCAGATGTAGCTTGCAATCCAGTCAGATTCTGAGAAATCATATTGACTTGCTGAGTCAATATTTTGTTCTGAGCCAATATGGCATTCAGAGTATCAATCTCAAGAACTCCTTTCTTCTGAGTTGTCCCATTGTTCACAGGATTTCTTTCAGAAGGGTACATGAACTAGTTATTTGTCACCATTTCAATGAGTTCTTGGGCTTCTGCAGGCATTTTCTTCAGATGAATAGATCCGCCTGTAGAATGGTCCAATGACATCTTGGATAACTCAGACAGACCATCATAGAAGATACCTATGATGCTCCATTCTGAAAGCATGTCAGAATGACACCTTCTGATCAATTGCTTGTATCATTCCCAAGCTTCATAGAGGTATTCACCTTCCTTCTGTTTGAAGGTTTGAACTTTCACTCTAATCTTACTCATCTTTTGAGGTGGAAAGAATTTAGCTAAGAAGGCATTGACCAGCTTTTCCCAAGAGTTCAGGCTGTCTCTAGGTTGTGAGTTTAACCATATACTAGCTCTGTCTCTTACAGCGAAAGGTTAAAGCATAAGTCTGTAGACCTCGGGATCAACTCCATTGGTCTTAACAGTGTCACAGATTTGCAAAAATTCAGCCAAGAATTAATGAAGATCTTCCAATGGAAGTCCATGAAACTTGCAATTTTGTTGCATTAGAGAAACTAATTATGGCTTAAGCTCAAAGTTGTTTGCTCCAATGGCAGGAATAGAGATGCTTCTCCCATAGAAGTCAGGAGTTGGTGCAGTAAAGTCACCAAGCACCTTCCTTGCATTGTTGTTGTTGGGTTCTGCCATGGCTGTTTGGTCTGCTTCCTTTTCGAAAATTTTTGTCAAGTCCTCTTCAGAGTTTTGTGCTTTAGCTGCTCTTATCTTCCTCTTCAAAGTCCTTTCAGGTTCAGGATTAGGTTCAACAAGAATACCTTTATCTTTGTTCCTGCTCATATGAAAGAGAAGAAAACAAAGAAAGTATGGAATCCTCTATGTCACAGTATAAAGATTCCTTGATGTGTCAGAGGAAAAGAAGAATAGAAGGATGAGGTAGAGAGAAGAATTCGAACTTATAGAGAAGGAGATAGTCCAAATCGCCAATAAAGGGGAAGTGTTAGTCCTTAAATAGAAGGAGATGAGATGGGGGGAAATTTTTGAAAACAATTTTTTTTAAATAAAACTAAAAATAAAAATTTAAAATACTTAAAAAGAAGTTTGAAAAAGTGGTTGATGATTTTCGAAAATTGAAAGTGAGAAAGTGGTTAGGTAGTTTTGAAAAAGATAAGAAATAGTAATTAGTTGAAAAAGATTTGAAAATAATTTTGGAAAAGATAAGAAGTTAGAAAAAGATTTTGAAATCAAAATTTGAAAAAAAAATGATTGAAAAGATATGATTGAAAAATAATTTAAAAAAAAAGATTTGATTTTTAAAATTGATGACTTGACTAACAAGAAATTAAAAGATATAATTCTAAAATTCAAATATTGAACATTTCTTAACAATAAAGTAACAAACTTGAAATTTTTGAATCACAACATTAATTGTTAGCAAGAATTTTCGAAAATATTAAAAGAAAAATGAAAAAGATTTTATTTTGAAAAAGAAATGATTGATAAGAGAGGATATGAAAAAAGATAAGATTTTGAAAAATTAGTTTTAAAACTTGAAAAATTAAAAAAGATTTGAATTGAAAACAAAATTACCTCCCTGGTGTTATCCTGTCGTTAAACACCAGAATGGATTTAACGCCCACTTGGCTACGTCCTTGGGCGTTAAACGCCCAGCCAGGGTACTTGGCTGGCGTTTAAACGCCAGAAATCCTTCCTTATTGGGCGTTTTGAACGCCCAACTTTTTCTCTGTAATTCCTCTGCTGTATGTTCTGAATCTTCAATTATTTGTATTATTGACTTGAAAAGACATAATTTTGAATTTTTTTTTTGAATTTTTAATGATGAGAGAGAAAAACAACAAAATGAAACTAATCATGAAAAACTAAGATCAAACAAACAATGCATGCAAGAACACTTTGAATGTCAAGATGAACACCAAGAACACTTTAAAGATCATGATGAACATCAAGAACATGTTTTTGAAAATTTTTAAGAAAAGAAAGACATACAAGACACCAAACTTAGAAATTTTCATACTAGAGACACTAACAATTTGAGAATGCACATGAAAAATAACAAAAGACACAAAACAAGAGAATTTAAAGATCAGACATACAAAATCATCAAGAACAACTTGAAGATCAATGAAGAACACAAGAACACAGTTTCGAAAAAATGCAAGAAGAATAAAGACATGCAATTGACACCAAACTTAAAAATTGACACTATACTCAAACAAGAAGCACAAAATATTATTTTTTTGTTTTATGATTTTATAAATTTTTTGTATTTTTTTCGAAAATTATTTTGAAAAAGAAAATAAGAAACTCACAATTTTTAATAAGAATTCCAGGAATCATGCAATGTTAGTCTAAAGCTTCAGTCTAAAAAGATTAGACATGGCTAGCCAAGCTTTAGCAGAGCATTACATACAACAGCCAAATTGATGGGAATCAACTAGCTCCTGTGATGATAAAAGAATCATCTGAAACTCTAGAATTCGTTATTAAAAATTCTGAAGAACAAAATAAAAAAGAAAAATACCTAATCTAAGCAACAAGATGAACCGTCAGTTGTCCAAAATGGAACAATCCCCGGCAATGGCGCCAAAAGCTTAGTACACGAAATCGTGATCTCACACACTTTCTTCACAACTCCGCGCAGCTGACCAGCAAGTGCACTGGGTCGTCCAAGTAATACCTTACGTGAGTAAGGGTCGATCCCACGGAGATTGTCGGCTTAAAGCAAGCTATGGTCATCTTGTAAATCTCCGTCAGGAAGATCCAAATGGTTATGGGGTTTTGATTATTAAAAGATGAATAATACATAAAATAAGATAGAGATACTTTTGTAATTCATTGGTGGGAATTTCAGATAAGCGTATGGAGATGCTTTGTTTCTCCTGAATCTCTGCTTTCCTACTGCCTTCATCCAGTCATGCGTACTCCCTTCCATGGCAAGCTGTATGTTGGGGATCACTGTTGTCAATGGCTACCATCCATCCTCTCAGTGAAAATGGTCCAGCTACGGGTTACGTAGGGCTAATCATCGGTCGGTTCTCGATCGTGTCGAAATAAGATCAAATGATCCTTTTGCACACTGTCATTGTGCCTAGTACTCGTAAGTTTGAAGCTCATCACAGTCATCCCATCCCAGATCCTACTCGAAATACCACAGACAAGGTTTAGACTTTCTGGATCTCAAGAATTTTGCCAATTTATTCTAGCTTATACCACAAAGACTCTGATCTCATGGAATGGAAGGCTCTGTTGTCAGGAGAGGCAAACATGCATCGTGGACCAGGAGGCCAAGAGATACACACTCAAGCTATTGCAAATTGAACGGAAGTGGTTGTTAGGCACACGTTCATAAGTGAGAATGATGATGAGTGTCACGGATCATCATATTCATCAGGTTGAAGTACGAGTAAATATCTTAAAATAAGAATAAGCTTGAATTGAATAGAAGAACAATAGTACTTTGCATTAATTCATGAGGAGCAGAAGAGCTCCACACCTTAATTTTTGAGGTGTAGAAACTCCACTATTGAAAATACATAAGTGATAATGGTGTTCATTGGTTTCGGCCCCAGAGGGGGAACCAGAATAACCAAGACGTCTAATACAACAGAGAAAAGTTCTATTTATAATATACTAGTAACCTAGGGTTTACAAAAATATGTAAATGATGCAGAAATCCACTTCTGGGGCCAACTTGGTGTGTGCTTGGGCTGAGCATTGAAGCTTTCACGTGTATAGGCTTTTCTTGGAGTTAAACGCCAACTCTGGTGCCGGTTTGGGCATTTAATTCCAGCTTTTATGCCAGTTCTGGCATTTAACGCTAGAAAAGGGTCTCTGACCGGCGTTTTGACGCCAATTTGGGCCATCAAATCTCGGGCAAAGTATTGACTATTATACATTGCTGGAAAGCCCAAGATGTCTACTTTCCAACACAATTAAGAGCGCGCCAATTGGGCTTACGTAGCTCCAGAAAATCCATTTCGAGTGCAGGGAGGTAAGAATCCAACAACATCTGTAGTCCTTTTTCAGCCTCTGAATCAGATTTTTGCTCAGGTCCCTCAATTTCAGCTAGAAAATACCTGAAATCACTGAAAAAAACACAAACTCATAGTAAAGTCCAGAAATATGATTTTTGCATAAAAACTAATAATTATATACTAAAAACTAACTAAATCATACTAAAAACTACCTAAAAGCAATGCCAAAAAGCGTACAAATTATCCGCTCATCAGTAACCCTCAGAACAATTTCGAAATACTATCCCCAATCCTAGTGCTACCATCATCAGAGCTAAAATCCTAGAATAAGAAATCAACGAAGCAATGCAAAAAAAAGCAGCATCTCGGATAAAAACAGAATAGGAGTATAAACAGAAAGAGCATTACTTGGAGACCTCCACCAGGGAATTGGCTGAAGGCCAACGTAGATGCTTCGTATAGAAAATTGACAGTGGAGGGAACAACTACAATTGTGATTTAGGATAAATCAGGGTGACTATTAACAGGAGAATCAATGGGAATCAGAGCTCACTCCAGCCTAGCTGCATAAGCAAAAGCAATGGGTTTAGCTATAAATCTTAATTTTGAGCAAATCCTAATAGAGACGGATTATTTACCTCTCGTGCAAGTAGTAAAATCAAAAAACTTATATAGTAGAGGTGGAACTGATTCTTCGAGATATTCTTCTCCTGGCTGAGAGTCTTCCCAATTATGGCTTTACATGGGTTCCTAGAGAGGGAAATAAAATTGCAGATGGAGTGGCAAAATATTCCTTGATAGGCCAATTGGAGGAAAACTGGAGATGGAAGCCCATACAAGAGATAGCAGAACAACTGAGGAGGGAGGATATAAACCAGAATAGATGCTCCAATCGAAGCCATTTACTGGGCAAGACTCAGAACATAGTGCATTCCAAAATTCAGAGGCAAGGGAACCTGAATTTCACAGAATCACTATGGTGGAGAGACCTGATGCCGAATTTCAGAACTTTAAACCCCCTCTCAGTCGTCAACGGTGCTAATGTGACTTTGCCAGAGAGGAAAAATGTCACTGTAAATAGCACCAACACACCCGGGCAAGTCAGCCAAGCAGGGAAGGAGAAATTTGATATAGCCGGGGAGCCAACGAAAGCTTTCCTGGCAATAAAGATTACCGGCGAAGATGCGGTGGATGGCGGCTTCACTTGTAGACATGGGCATCAAATGGCGGCAGTAGAAGTCGGTTGTAGCAGCAATGGAGATGGAGTAGGACAGAGAAGAACCAATATTTTGAGGCAGAGAGGTGGGGTGAAAGGGTGTCAACGCAGCCTCTAGGATCAACGGCGGATAGGCGGTAGTGACGGTTGCACAGCTGACAGAAGCCATGAGACTGAGAGTGAGAGAGACGAAGAGAGGGAGCGGAGGATTAGGTCAAGGTTCTATTTTTCTCAACCCAACCCAGTTTTCTTGGGTTGTTTGGCATTGGGCCAAGATAAAAAAAAAAGAATTTATTGGTTGCTTTTTTAGTTTTTGTGACAAGTTAATAACTAATTTGTTACAGAGCTAAGCTCCATTTAAAAGTCTGTTACTGGCCAATAGATTGCTATATACACAAGGCAAGATTTGAACCTCCAACACTTGTTTATGAGAATAAGTAAACTGTAAGTATAATTCTCACAATTTATTGGTCCTAAGATCACTCACTCAGATAAATAATACTATCATCTTTTTGGCTCTCAAACTCACCAACAACACACTCACAAAGTACAAGAAAATTTCTAACAATTCAATACATTTTCATTCATATGGAGACATAATCAAAGTACATGGGGTTCAAGCCTTTATATAGGTAAAATTTCGTAACAAAATAATAATACTTATACCAACTAAGTACTAGTTGTAATATTTTGTGAAACTAATAGAAACTTTGACTAGTCAACTTTCTTAATCAAATTTGCTTCAAATTCATCAAGTTTAGTCATCAACTTGAAGCTTCAAATTCATAATTCTTCATTCTTCATGAATATTATGTCGTCTTACACTAGAAAAGTAATTTGCATTCTTGTAGTTTCTACCACTTTCTAATTTAGGGTGCTGATGAGCAAAACCTAGAGCTCTTGGATACTGGCAAGTGCACCAAATCGTTCAAGTAATACCACGGTGAGTGGATATCATTCCCACGAGGATTAAAGGATTGAGCAAGCAAATATTGATTCAAATTTCTAATCAAATCGAATAAACCTAGATTGATGAGTGGCTATATCTTGTTGAAACTTTAGAATGCTTGAATATTTGAATGCTAATGAGGCAGTGAACTTGAAATTGATTGAGAAAAAATAGAGTGGGAGTGTCAAAGGTTTCGGAGATGTTTAGCTATCAGGAGGATTAAACCCTGTTTATCTATTTTAATACATGGAAAGATCTTTTCACGACAAATCATAAATAATTGAATCTCAATTCCTCATTAGTTTATCTTCAATTAATCAATCAATTTCTTGGTCAATTGATTATTGAAGAGGATTAGCACAAATCTGATTTAGTTTCAAATAGAATTCAAAAGTAGTTATGAGGCTGAACTATATGTCACATATTCAAGCTAGTCCTAAACGATTAGAATTTATAAGAAAAGCAACGTCGCACACTTTTTAAACCACTATTCTTAGTCAGTATTAAAAAGTCATGAGAAAGAGTTTTCAAACTGTAATTCTGATATTAAATCGTTCAAAGTAATAAACAGAATTAAAAATAAGGTTAGCATATTTTTCAATACTACTAATTCTTTAAAGAATGAAGAACAAAAACTCAATCTTAAAATAGATCAATGCAATACTTCAAAATAGAATAAAACTTAGCTTAATAATCTATGAAAACATAAACAGAGCTCCTAATCCCATTGACAGAGGAATTAGTGACTAATAGAGAAAGATGAAAAACAATGGTGAAGAGATAAGGCTAGGGTTATGAGTATCCGAACACCCTGGATGATCCTTCTTGTGTACAATGTTCACTTATTTATATCTTTAGGTTTACCGAAAATTCAAATTTAAAAATAAATCTTTATCTTATCTTTTAGGAAGAATAAGATAACTAATAAAAATAATTCAAATCCTATTCAAAACTAATTCAAATCAAATCCTATCTTACAAAATCTTCCATACTCTAAACCATAATTACATCTAGGGAGAGCGAGCTTCAATTAGCATGTAACTTGGGCTTTTGGGTGTGTAACATGAAATCTTGGGCCTATAACGCCAGCTTTTGGCCTCTTCAAAGGCATTGCACTTAATTTTGGGCGTGTAAGGGCGTGTAAGGCGCTGATTTTACGAGCTGAAAGGTGCTGGTCGTGCATGGCTCAAACGGAACGTCCACTATAGGTATATGCATATCATTCTGAAGCTCTAGATGTTAGCTTTTTAACGCCACTAAAACTGACTCATTTGAACCTCTATAGCTTAAGTTATGATCACTTGAGTATGGAGAAGTCAAGATTGACAGCATTTGCAAATTCTCTTTGAAGGTGTTGCACACCAACTTACTCCTTAAGGGCGTTACACGCCCATTTCTACTTCTCTTGGTGGCCTTAAACGCCACCTTTTCTCTTCCTTGAAGGGCATTGCACGTCTAGTCATGGTATTACACGCCCATTTCTCCTTCTCTGGGTGGCATTAAACACCACCCTTTCTCTTCCTTGAAGGGCGTTGCACGTCTAGTCATGGCGTTATACGCCAATCTCTATGGTCCTCCTATGGCTTTGCACACCAACTTAAATTGAGTGGCCTTGCTTATGAATGGCATTAAACGCCAACTCTCTGTTTGAGTGGGCATTGCTCGCCCCTTTCTTAGCATTGCACACCAGTCCTTATGGTGCTGAGGGCATTACATGCCACTTTGCCTACTTGAATTGAGCTTTTTTTGCTCTTTGATTTTCTTCTCTTTACATGAATTTTCTTGAAAGTACTTAGAAAACATAATAACAACGAAAAATACCTCAAATTAATTAGTTTAGATAAAAGAAACTGTAATTAACTCTATAAGAACATGAAAATAATGCATGAAAAACTACTAAAAAAGCGGACCATCAGGTGCAACTTGGTTTTCAATTCCAATTCAATTTGATTTCGAATTACTTCAATGTTCTAGCATGTTCTATTTGTACTATTCTTGAATATTCTTGATTTAATTATCTAACATTGTCTCCCTTAAATCAAGCTTGCAGAATTAATTATTCCAAACATCTTATTAAACTTGTAAAATAACTCGGTCTTCGATGGCTTTTTAAATATATCTACAACTTGTTTTTTATTAGGACAATACTCTATCACAACCTCTTTATCATTTACCAACTCTCTGATTTTATGAAATCATATATCAATATGCTTAGATCTTCCATAGAATACTGAATTTTTGCAAGGTGAAACAGCTGATTTGTTATCACAAAATATCGTTGTTTGAGTACTTTGTTTCTCATTCAATTCCTCAAGAATTCTTCTTAGCTAAACTGCTTGTATAGCACAGCTTGTTACTGCTATATTTTCTGCTATAGAGAGAGTGACTGCATGTTGTTTCTTTTATGACCATGAAATTGCACCAAAACCAAGATGAAATTAAATTCCGAAATACTTTTTCTTGTTTTAATATCTCCAACCCAATTACTATCAATGTAGGCAATAAGGTTTACTTCATTAGTATCTTTATAATAAATATCATCATTTAAAGTACCTTTGATATATTAAAAATAATTTTGGCTGCTTGCAAATGGTTAGTATAAGGCTCTTTCATATAACTAATTTAAAATTTTTGAATGGCGAGTTTAATTTAAAAAATTTTAAAAAAATTAATTTTAAAAATTAACAATTTTTTGAGATAAATTTAATCATTTATTCTATATATTATATTATATAGTTTAGTTAAGTTAGCATCCACCCGATGCGCAGTAATCTAATTATTATAATGATGGATTGATGGCCTACCATGCTACAACTAGAAAACCCGTATTAACAAATTGCAGATCTTACACAATTTATTTTTATACATAATTTCTTTTAAAAAGAAATAATAAAAGTGATGTGCTATGTTATCGTGACTGTGATTATGTCGATTGTTGGTAGACACTAGACACGACCGCTCTCTGATCTCTTGTTTCCTCTAAAAAAGTGCATGTGCATAAGGTTGATGATGATACATTATTATTATTATTATTATTATTATTATTATTATTATTATTATATGTCGTTATTATTGTGGCTTAACATTAAATCAGAAGACGAAATCATGTGATGAATATTACCTCTTCTGAGTCTGGCAGTAGAGAATTGAGAATATTGATCTGGCCAGATGTCGCTGTTTTCATGGGCAATCATCTTGGCAGCTATGGTTGCAAGCTTTGCTTTACATCATATCACATGATATAAAATGTGGCCCGCCTATATTGAGTTAGAGAGAAATGTTAGGCATCATTAAAATTTATTGTTTTTATCAAAATTTAGTTATTAATTTAATTTTTTTAATTTAATTTTTTTAGTTTAATAATTTAATAATATATTTTATTTCATATTTTTAAATATTAATAATTAATTAATAATCAAAAAATAAATTTTAATAGTCTTTTATTATTTTTTTATAAATATATTTTAATTGAATAAAATATTAATTTAATCCTTATCTATTTTTTAAAAGACAACACGATTTTTTATCAAAAAAGATCTATTTTAGCTCTTATCCCTAATTTGAGATAATGCGACTGTTCTGTCATATTAACAGAAGTCACTAATATATCACGTTAACATGTTGAATTGAGTATTATTTGTCATCATGAAATGAACAAAGACCAATTTGTTCCTAAATCCGAATTGATCAGAAATTTATATATCTCTATTTCTCCAAATAAAATATCATTTTAATGTCAAATTGGTTAGAGACTTATTTGTCTACAAAAATTTTATACAATCTTTTTAATTTTTTTAATAAATTTTTGAATATATAGTATAATAAATATAAATTAATTAATAAATTATTTAAATTTAAATTTTTTATTTATTGTGACACAAAGTAAATAATATTCGGTGTAATTGTTAAATATATACGTAATACAAATTAAAATATAATTAATAAATTAATAATATATTTTTAAAAATTAATAACTCTGGATATATTATTAATATTATAATATAAATAATTTATGTAATGATGTAGAAATTAGGACACAATATTTGTTATATATGTGATATATATAATAATAATAATTATAAAGGATAAGTACGATTTTAATCTCTAAGGTTTAACTCAAAAATTGAATTTATTTTTAATATCCATTTTGCTTTTAAAATTGTGTTTTGGACAATTATACCCTTACTTTATCCTATCACCATCTCACTTCTTTTGTGTCATATCTCCTCCAACATCCTTTCTTCTCCTTCTCTGCAATCTGTCTCTCCCTTCGTCTTTCTGTCCCTCTCTAAATTTATTGTGTTGTTGTTATGATTGTTGTTGTTGTTGAATGTGTTGAAAGAAAAAAATAATCACGACAGAGATGGTGGGCAGAGATACTGAAAGAAGAGGCTGCCACAATGCATGGGCAGCAAAGACACAGGCAACAACGTAGGAATGGAGTAGCAATGTAGGAGGAGTGGTCGAATGTAGTAATGATGATGTCGGCGATGATGGAACTTCCTTCAAATATAGAGAAAGAGAAGGAAGAAAATGTGAGCGATGGAACAATGTCAATTATAGAGAAGGAACAATATTGTCGACGCTAGACAAGACCGTTGATGCGAACGAGGTGAGCAGCTAGGATAGCACCAGTGATAGTCACCTTCCGAAGCCGTTGCAGCAGCACCAATGACAGCATTGGCAAAACAGCAAAAACACCCAGAATCGAAGGCAATAACCCTCTCTGTTCCACCAAAGTAGCGATAGCAGCGATGACTTTCCTTGCCGTCTTACCTTCCTTCTTCTTCTCTTTCCAGTTTTGCTTTCTTCTATTGCCATCTCTCTGCTTTGCTCTACCTTTTTTACTTTCATTATTGTTGCCATTGTTGCTTGTGTGAGAAGGGAAAAAAAGGGAAGAAAATGGTGATAGAGAGAGACAGGATGAGGAATAGGGGAGGGATATTAGTAGGGTTATTTTTGTCATTGAAAAGTTATTGTCTTCAAAAGGACGATTTTAATATTAAATTGAACGTTGGGGGACCATTTTAAACAAAAAAAGTTAGGGACGATTTCAATTTTTAGACTAAACTATAAGGACTAAAATCTTACTTAACCCTAATTATAATATTCTTACTTGATTTTGATGTGCACAATATTATTTTCAATAATTACAAACTTAATTCGTCATTTTAAAATTAAATTAATAATTGAATTTGATATCTTTAATTTGAAATACACTGGCTAACTAGTAATACTAAATGAAATCAAGCATAAATTAAGTAACCCTTTAAATCTATACTTCCCACCAGTAACTGCTCTAAAGTCACTGTCAAAAGAGTAGTGATGATTCACTGTATTAAGCAATATTCAAAAAAAAAAGAAAAAAAAGAGCCAGTAACCCTTTAAACAAAAAGGCAAGGGTGAAATAGATCCAAGGCTTTGAGCATCAATAGATAGGAGGGCCCAAGAGAATAAATTCCTTGCCTAAGCAGCTAAATCAAGATGTTCCTAACCATGTGCTTGTGTCATGAAGGTCTAAGTGAAAAGCTTGGACTGAGTGGTTAAAGTCGTGATCAAAAGCAAAAGAGTGTGCTTAAAAACTCTGGGCACCTCTAACTGGGGACTCTTGCAAAGCTGAGTCACAATCTGAAAAGGTTCACCCAGTTATGTGTCCGTGGCATTTATGTATCCGGTGGTAATACTGGAAAACAAAATGCTTAGGGTCATAGCCAAGACTCAAAGAAGGTGTGTTCAAGAATCAATCAAAGTTAAACTAGAAAAATCAATAACCTCATCTACATGCTGAGTTTTGTAAGAAGCCAGTCATTCTGAGTTTCAGAGGATAAAGTGAGATGCCAAAACTATTTAGAAGCAAAAAGCTATAAGCTCCGCTCATCTAATTTGAATTTGAGCTTCATTAAAGACTCTGAGATTTTATTGCACCATAATCTTTTTTTATCCTATTTTATTTCTCTAGTTGCTTGGGGGAAAGCAACGGTTTAAGTTTGGTGTTGTGATGAGCGGATATTTTATACGCTTTTTAGTAGTATTCTCATATAGTTTTTAGCATGTTATATTCACTTTTTATTATATTTGTATTAATTTTTATGCAAAAATTACATTTGTGGACTTTACTATGAGTTTGTATATTTTTCTGTAATTTTAGATATTTTCTGGCTGAAGTTGAGGGACCTGAGCAAAAATCTGATTCAGAGGCTGAGAAAGGACCGCAGATGCTGTTGGATTCTGACCTCCCTGCACTCAAATGCGTTTTTCTGGAGCTACAAATATCCAATTGGTGCGCTCTCAATTGATCTAGAAAGCTAACATCTTGGGCTTTCTAGAAATGTATAATAGTCCATACTTTATTCGAGATTTGATGGCCCAAACTGGCGTTTAAACGCCAGCCAGAGACTTTTTTCTGGAGTAAAACGCCGGAACTGGCACCAGAGCTGGAGTTAAACGCCCAAACTGGCACCCAAGCTGGCGTTTAACTCCAAGAATGGCCTATGCACGTGAAAGGTTCAAAGCTCAGCCCAAACACTCACCAAGTTGGCATCGGAAGTGGATTTCTGCACTATCTGCACTTAGTTACTCATTTTCTATAAACCTAGCTTACTAGTTTAGTATAAAAATACTTTTAGAGATTCATTTAGGGACTTATGACATTTTTACATCTCATATTGTATCTTCTACGGTATGAGTCTCTAGACCCCATAGGTGCGGGTGAGGAGCTCTGCTGTTTTTCAATGGATTAATGCAATTACTTTTGTTTTCTATTCAATCACGCTTGTTTCTGTCCTAAGATATTCACTCGTACTTCAATATGAAAAATGTAATGATCAATGACTGATAAACCCCATTTATAGGGTTTATCTTGTATTGATTTTTGGGGATTTTATCACCTTTTACCCACATTTATCCATTAAAATAGCATGGTTTTATAACTTCTTCTTTAATTGCGCTTAAGAGTGAAAACATGTTTTTTAGGACTTAAAATGGCTAAATCTAATTCTTCTTGATTCCATTAGATGCCTTGATATGTTTGTTAAGTGATTTCAGATTTAGGAGGCAAGAATTGGACCAAGGGAATGAAGAAAAAGCATGTAGAAATGGAGAACTCATGAAGAAATGATGGAATCGCAAAAGCTGTCAAGCCGACCTCTTCGCACTTAATTGACCATAACGTGAGCTGTAGAGGTCCAAATAATGCAGTTTTAGTTGGGTTGGAAAGCCAACATCCGGGGCTTCGAAACGATATAAGATTTGACATAGTTGCTACAC
The DNA here is from genome assembly GCF_003086295.3 of Arachis hypogaea. NCBI lineage: Eukaryota > Viridiplantae > Streptophyta > Magnoliopsida > Fabales > Fabaceae > Arachis > Arachis hypogaea. The sequence continues at coordinate 47,140,214 of NC_092041.1, read as the reverse complement.
GTATGGTGATGCGTACGCGCACTGATCGTGCACGCGTCGTTGCTGCCATATGATCCACTTAAAGCAATACGTGGCCAGCGAATTCTAAAGCCTGGTGGGCCCAATCCAACTCATTTCTGATGCTATTTAAGCCAAGGATTCAAGGGGAATCAATATACTTTAGATACTTTTACATACTTTTCATCATTAGTCATAGTTTAGTAGTTAGAGTTAGTTTCTAGAGAGAGAAGCTCTCACTTCTCTCTAGAATTAGGATTAGGTTTATCTCTTTAGAATTAGGATTAGGTTTAGTTCTTAGATCTAGGTTTTCATTCTTTCTTTCTTCTACTGCTACCTTTCAATTCCTTGTTGTTACATTCATTTTTCTTCTATTCTTTTGTTGTAATTTCCTTTATGTTGTTTCTATATTTTGTTGTAGATCTACTATTGTTCCTTCTACTTTCTTCCAATTCAATTTGAGGTAATTCATAATAATTGTGTTTCTTTTGATTGTTGTTGTTAATTCTTTTCAATAATTATTGTTAGATTCTACTCTTGTTATCAATTTACTATGCTTTTCTTTTATACCTTCCAAGTGTTTGATGAAATGCTTGGTTGGATTTTAGTATAAATTTTGTTCTTCTTGGCTTTGGTTGAGTAATTAGTGACTCTTGAGTTATCTAATTCCTTTGTTGATTGATAATTAGAAGTTGCTAATTGATTTGAATGCCTCTAAAGCTAGTCTTTTCTTTAGGAGTTGATTAGGACTTGAGGAATCAAATTGATTCATCCACTTGACTTTCCTCCATGGTTAGAGGTTAACTAAGTGGGAGTAATGGACAATTTGTTATCACAATTGAGGAGGATAACTAGGATAGGACTTCTAGTACTCATATCTTGCCAACAGCTTTGTTAGTTGTTAGTTTATTTCCTTTGCCATTTATATTTCTTGTCTAAAATCTCGAAAACCCCAAAATAACTCAACCAATAACAAGACATTTTATTGTAATTCCTAGGGAGAACGACCTGAGGTTCAATACTTCGGTTTATAAATTTTAGGGGTTTGTACTAGTGACAAACAACTTTTTGTATGAAAATATTATTGATTGGTTTAGAAACTATACTTGCAACGAGAATTCATTTGTGAAATTCTATACCATCAAAAATCTAATCATCAAAATGGCGCCGTTGCCGGGGAATTGAAATGGTGTTATGTTATTGGTTATTGTATATATGTAAATAATGTGAATATGTTTGCTTTTGGTATCTCTTGCTAGTTTTAGGATTTAATTTTCTTGCTTCTTATTTGATTTTGTTTCCATTTTCCTCTTGCTATCATGAATTCTCACCTTGGCTATGAGTTTGGTTATCAACATGTTGTAGGAAATGAGGACTATAATGAAGATGTGTATCAAGGATGGGACACTCAAAGGTGGGAGGAGCCATATGCATATGACCAATCTTCATGGCAACAACCTCCACCAATGCACTATGAAGAAGAGCCATTTTTTGATGCATATCAATCCAATGGCTATGGTGAATCTCCTTGTGACTATCAAGAACCACCACCATATGCCTATGAGTCATGTCCTCAACATAGCCCTCAACCATACTCACAAGCCCCTTCTTACCAACCTCCTTCATATGACCCTAATCCATATCCATCCTACCAACAACCATATGAGCCCTACGAACCACATATAGAGCCACCACCACTCCAACATCAACACTTTCAAGAACCACCCACTGATGACATGTCATCATATACCTATTTTTCTATGCTTTTCATACAAGAAATTGATAATTTGTGCTTAAATATTGAATGCTTTTGTACTTAAATGATATATTTTCTTGATATTTTAATTTTATAAATCTTGTAGAAAATAAGAAGAAAAAGAAGCAAAGAAGCACAAAAAAAGGAGAAAAAAAGAGCTTTGGGGTACACTTTGAAGTTGGGGTACACTTTGGAGCCTTAGGCCACGCTTTTAAAAGCGTGGCCCATGACCAAATCAAGGAAGGAAGCAGCCAGCACGCACACTGCCCTGCCCTTGCCAAGGGCAGGGCAGAATCGTGATGCAAAGTGTGGTTGGAAGCAAGAATTTTCGCTAAGTTAAAATCTGGCCGCACACAGCATGACCATGCCTACTTGAAAGGGCTATAACTTGAGCTACAGACGTCCAATTGATGTGCTTCCAGTTGCGTTGGAAAGCTGACATTCAGAGCTTTCCAACGATATATAGCAATCCATATTTAGCGTACAATTGAGGCAGGAACAAAAGGCATCTTTAAGGGCCAAAAATAAGCAAAAAGAAAGCCAAGGAAATTAAGTAGCGTGTATTTCGGCCATGGTTCGAACTTGGGACATCAAAGTGAAAACACTGCCCTGCCCTCCGCGAGGGCAGGGCAGCATTTGGATTGGAGCACAAATCTGGCGCACCACACACAAATCTGGCGCACCAATTCTCTCCTGGCAGCACCAGCGTGCATCGCAACTCAATCCTGGCAGCACCATATTTTTCTGCCCTGCCCTCCGCGAGGGCAGGGCAGCATCCCATGCACCAAGGAAAATTTCTGGCGCACCAATTCTTGATTCTGGCAGCACCATGGCACGTTCTGGCGCACCAACTTTTCCTGCCCTGCCCTTGGCGCGGGCAGGGCAGCATTTCACGCACCAAGGCCGCACCAGCTTGCACCAAGGACGCACCACAACGCACCAAATCCTGCCCTGCCCTCCACAAGGGCAGGGCAGCCTCCTGGGAGTAACTTTTCATGGGCCGAAAATTCAAATTAAAACCCCATTTTAATTCATTTCTTTACCAAATCAAAAGCCCATCCAAACCCCAAAATCCAAGAATAGAAAGTGTATAAATAGGAGCTAGTTTTATGTAATTGGGGGGCTGGAGACTTTATTTTTGAATTTTCTTTTCTACTTGCATTTTAATTTTGAACTTTGGAATTTCTTAGAGAATTAGGAAGGAGAATTGATCTCTCTTCCGCCTGGTTCCTTCTTGAGCACTCTTTACTTTCCTTGCTTTGGATCTTGGGTGAAGAATTGAAGAACTTCTGTTTCAATCTCACCTTGAGATCTCTTCTTTAATTTTCTGCATAATTGAATTTTACTTTCTGTTCATTTCTTCTTCTGCAATTTCTGCAATTTGCTTTCTTTTACTTCTTCTGCAATTGTTCTTGTTGGATCAAGGAAGGATTTGAGATCTAGACTTGTTATCTAGTCTCCTCCAATCCTGAGATCTTTAACATTCTTTTAAATTGCTGCAAATTAAGCACTGCTTTTCTGTTTAGAATTCTTCAAGCAATTTCCATTTTCTGTTTAGATCTGTTGCATGATTTTGCACCTTTTACTTCTCTGTTTGATTGCTATTTACACTTTCCTGTTGAATTTTAATTTCCAGCACCCAACCCCCTTTACTTTTCATGCAATTTACATTTCTTGTCATTTAAGATTTTGCCAATTTACTTTTCTTGCTCTTTAAGTTTCCTGCCACTTTACTTTCTGCAATTTAAGTTCACTGCTATTTACATTCTGCTGCAACAAATCTCACTCACCAATATTAGCTTGACTAGACTAATCACCCACTAAAATTGCTTGATCCATCAATCCCTGTGGGATCGACCTCACTCTAAGTGAGTTATTATTACTTGATGCGACCCGGTATACTTGCCGGTTGGATTTGTGTGTTGAAAATTTGTTTTTCCACAAAAACACCATCAAGTTTTTGGCGCCGTTGCCGGGGATTGATTAGATCAACAATGATTAAGTGGGTGAGAAGTCTAGATCAAGTATTTTCTTTGTTTTTGTTCTCTGTTCTAAGTTGAAACCAAGGTGTTTGTGTTTTTGCCTCATTAAGAAGTTCTGTCTCTGTGACATGACTTTCAATTTTCAATGGTGTTGTGTTTTGCAAAATTCAAATGGAGTTCACCTCATCTTTTAGTCAAACAAACTTCATGGGATATTGCCCACCATCACAATATGATTCAGGTCAGTATTCTAATTATGGTTGGGAATATCACCAGGAAGACACAAATTCTGAGCACTCCAATCCATGGAGATTTGCTTCAGAACCCCAAGATGAGCAAGAGAATTATGAGGGATACCAACCACCACCACAAAATGATTCATATCATTATCCTCATGGTGGATGGGAGTATCACCAAGAAACTGCAAATTCTGAGCAGTCAAATCACATGAAAAATTATTCACCCTCACGTCCCAATTTCTCATTTGAAAGTTCTTAATCACTTGACTATGCCTCAACACAAAGTTTCCTCCAAAATCCATACAAGTCATCCCATCAATCACACAACTCATTCCACACCCCCCAACACAGCTTCACCACAACATATCCACGTCACCAAAATTACTCTCAACTTTCATCTCTTGAACCACCAGATGAGGATTACCTTCAAGCTATTGAAATACATAGAAAACTCGTGGAAAGATTCACACAACCCCAATCCTGGACAGAAATCGTATTCAAGAAGATGAATGAGCCCTTAGAGCAAACAAGGAGGAACTTAGAACCATCAAACAGAGAGGATGAAGACCAATTTGTGGGTGAGGAAGTGGAAAAGCAAGATGAGGAAGCCTCTGTGTCAAGAGAAATTTCAGTGAAAAAGGAAGAGGTGGTGGAAGTATTTGGACATGAGCCAAGGATTCTACATTCACAAGAGCCACTTGAGGTGACAATGAAACACAAAGATTCCCTCCCAGAGGCATTAATGGAAAATCATGAAGAAGAAAGGGAGGAAGACATTCAAGAGAAGTCACACTCAACTGAAGTAGAGAAGTACATGAAGGAAAAGCTCATGGAACCACCAATGCAAGAGGCTTTTGATAAAGAAATCACTCCAACAATAACACAGCAACCAAAACTTGGATTCAAGGAAGTGAAGGCAATTAACAAAAGCACCAAGAAGAGGATTGTGACCAAGATATCAAGGACAATATTCAAGAAAAGGTCAACTGTAAACAATCCTTCCCCTGGACCACTAGCAAGCCAGCTCAATCAAGCCATGTACAAAAGAAGGCTTGCTGAGAGGAAACCAAGAAAGGGGACAAAAGCTGAAACTTCTCCCCCCTTGAAGTCATTCCTCTTAACCAATTGGAAGAAGAGGAAGAAAGTGAAGAACAACATGTCAAGCTAATGACACTAAAAGAGCACTTGTTGGGAGGTAACCCAACCGTAGGTATAATTTTTCTTCTCTGCTTTGTTTTCTTTCTTTACTTTGTTTAAATTCAATAAATTGGAATATGGTTACATTCTATGTTTGGTGTTGTCTTGCAACAACTTGTTTTCAATCTTTTTGGATGATTGCATCAAATCAAAAATGGAAGTGACATACTAAGATTCTAAGTTTGGTGTGCCACTTAATTCTCTATGCAATTCATTAAGCAACACCACTTGTCTGCATAATCATAAAGCCTTTGCAGTGTTGTTTTTCTTTTGGTTTGACATTTTATTATTCTGTTTACTTTAGTTATTTCCTTATTTTTAATGCTTCCACTTATTTTGCTCCTTAACTGTTTTTGTTAATATATCACCAAGAGATCTTTATTCATGACATATTCTTGGCTTGGTGATTGTATTCAACAAATAACAGTTTCTTTTGTTTAGTCTTAGTTCAAATAAATTGACATATGGTTGCATTCTAAGTTTGGTGTTGCAATGCAACAAAATTTGGTTCCAATGCTTACTAGATACTTGTATTAATTTCAAGTGAAAGTGTCACACTAAGTTTGGTGTGCCACTTATTTTTTTTATGCAATGTATCATGCACACCCTCTTATGTTTGCAATCAAAATGTCTTTGTCTCTTGTGCCTTGATTGTTATCTTTAATTTTGCTTGCTTCAAACACATGTGCTACTAACATATCATTGTGTAAGACACTCATGATCCATCTTAGCCCCATAGCCATTGTTCCAATTATTGCTTGAGGATGAACAAGCATTCTGAGTTTGGTATGGGAAGGAGGAAAATGGGAGGAAAATGACAACAATAGAGAAGATGAACTACAAGGTTGTAAAGTTCCTTTTCCTCTCATTTGTTTCATAAACTGCATGATTGTCTTTACTTTCTCTGTATACATGTGTGTATGAATAAGCATAGCTTGAATTTTGATTTATAATATGTTGCTGTGGCATTATAACTACCAACTTGAGCTTTGTGAATTCAAAAGCAATAAAGCATCATGATCATAAACAAACAAGGCATTAAAGAAGATTTTAGCATGTGCATACAAGTATTGGAAAGTTAGTATGATTAATTGTTGCTCAATTGCATTGGATTTTATTTAATTGAAGTTTTTCATCTAGTACATTTTGTGAAATCTTTTGAAATCATGAAAACCTTGAAGAAGCAAATACAATTAAAGCAAGAAAAGAAAAAGGGAAGGAATGAGAAAGCTGAAGGCTCTGAGTACCAATGGCAATTTATTTGCTAAGTGCTTGTGGTGTTTATGTATCAAGCCAAATGCTTGAAAACAAAACACTTAGAAGTCAAGGCTAGGCTCAAGTGCAAAAGCACTCCCTCAAAGCTCAAGGCTCTGAGCATCAATGATTAGAGAGTCAAGAAAAGAAAAGAAAAATGAGCTTAATGAAGTCCTCTAATTAAATGCTTGTGGTGCTTATGTATCAAGTGGTAATACTTGAAAACAAAGCATTTAGAAGTCGTAGCTTTGTTATTAACTCATGGGGCAAAGCACCCAAAAGGAGAAGCTAAAAAAAAAAAATCAAAAGCTTGTTTCAAGGAAGAATTATAAGAAAAAGATTTCATAAATTGAGCTAAATGGAAGCATCAATCATTTACATTTCTTTTGTGATTGAAGCATGCATAGAAAACTAGCTTACCATGAACATTGAATTGCTATTCTTCTTACCTTGGATTGTCAATCCTTATTGCATGATTCTTTTCTTGCTTGGGGACAAGCAAGGTTTAAGTTTGGTGTTGTGATGACATGTCATCATATACCTATTTTTCTATGCTTTTCATACAAGAAATTGATAATTTGTGCTTAAATATTGAATGCTTTTGTACTTAAATGATATATTTTCTTGATATTTTAATTTTATAAATCTTGTAGAAAATAAGAAGAAAAAGAAGCAAAGAAGCACAAAAAAAGGAGAAAAAAAGAGCTTTGGGGTACACTTTGAAGTTGGGGTACACTTTGGAGCCTTAGGCCACGCTTTTAAAAGCGTGGCCCATGACCAAATCAAGGAAGGAAGCAGCCAGCACGCACACTGCCCTGCCCTTGCCAAGGGCAGGGCAGAATCATGATGCAAAGTGTGGTTGGAAGCAAGAATTTTCGCTAAGTTAAAATCTGGCCGCACACAGCATGACCATGCCTATTTCAAAGGGCTATAACTTGAGCTACAGACGTCCAATTGATGTGCTTCCAGTTGCGTTGGAAAGCTGACATTCAGAGCTTTCCAACGATATATAGCAATCCATATTTGGCGTACAATTGGGGCAGGAACGAAAGGCATCTTTAAGGGCCAAAAATAAGCAAAAAGAAAGCCAAGGAAATTAAGTAGCGTGTGTTTCGGCCATGGTTCGAACTTGGGACATCAAAGTGAAAACACTGCCCTGCCCTCCGCGAGGGCAGGGCAGCATTTGGATTGGTGCACAAATCTGGCGCACCACACACAAATCTGGCGCACCAATTCTCTCCTGGCAGCACCAGCGTGCATCGCAACTCAATCCTGGCAGCACCATATTTTTCTGCCCTGCCCTCCGCGAGGGCAGGGCAGCATCCCATGCACCAAGGAAAATTTTTGGCGCACCAATTCTTGATTCTGGAAGCACCGTGGCACGTTCTGGCGCACCAACTTTTCCTGCCCTGCCCTTGGCGCGGGCAGGGCAGCATTTCACGCACCAAGGCCGCACCAGCTTGCACCAAGGACGCACCACAACGCACCAAATCCTGCCCTGCCCTCCACAAGGGCAGGGCAGCCTCCTGGGAGTAAAAACCCCATTTTAATTCATTTCTTCACCAAATCAAAAGCCCATTCAAACCCCAAAATCCAAGAATAGAAAGTGTATAAATAGGAGCTAGTTTTATGTAATTGGGGGGCTGGAGACTTTATTTTTGAATTTTCTTTTCTACTTGCATTTTAATTTTGAACTTTGGAATTTCTTAGAGAATTAGGAAGGAGAATTGATCTCTCTTCCTCCTGGTTCCTTCTTGAGCACTCTTTACTTTCCTTGCTTTGGATCTTGGGTGAAGAATTGAAGAACTTCTGTTTCAATCTCACCTTGAGATCTCTTCTTTAATTTTCTGCATAATTGAATTTTACTTTCTGTTCATTTCTTCTTCTGCAATTTCTGCAATTTGCTTTCTTTTACTTCTTCTGCAATTGTTCTTGTTGGATCAAGGAAGGATTTGAGATCTAGACTTGTTATCTAGTCTCCTCCAATCCTGAGATCTTTAACATTCTTTTAAATTGCTGCAAATTAAGCACTGCTTTTCTGTTTAGAATTCTTCAAGCAATTTCCATTTTCTGTTTAGATCTGTTACATGATTTTGCACCTTTTACTTCTCTGTTTGATTGCTATTTACACTTTCCTGTTGAATTTTAATTTCCAGCACCCAACCCCCTTTACTTTTCATGCAATTTACATTTCTTGTCATTTAAGATTTTGCCAATTTACTTTTCTTGCTCTTTAAGTTTCCTGCCACTTTACTTTCTGCAATTTAAGTTCACTGCTATTTACATTCTGCTGCAACAAATCTCACTCACCAATATTAGCTTGACTAGACTAATCACCCACTAAAATTGCTTGATCCATCAATCCCTGTGGGATCGACCTCACTCTAAGTGAGTTATTATTACTTGATGCGACCCGGTATACTTGCCGGTTGGATTTGTGTGTTGGAAATTTGTTTTTCCACAAAAACACCATCACCCACTCGCGCGCACGCGCACATGACGCGTCCACGCCACTCTTGAAATAAGCCATCGACGCGCGCGCACCATGCGTGCGTACGCGCGGATGCCCTTATTTCAAACATTTCTTTTCTTCTCTTTCCATTTCTTTCCTTCTCCCTTCTTCTTCCCTTCTCCTACCCCTCATCCAACACTCCCAAACACCATTGATAACCATTTATTTTAGTTAGTTAATTAGTTAGTTTTAGTTTAGTTTTCATTTTATTTTTTCTCTTTTCATTATAAGTGTTGGATTATTGACTTTGTTTACTACACATTGCTGCCCCTTATTGCCTAAATGCTATTTTAGCATGAATGTTTTTAGATAATCTTTGTTGGATTCTATGATTGAGGATATATTTTGCTACTTGGTTTTGAGTTCTTCATGCTTACCTTTTAAGAATGCCAAGTGATGAGAATTGCCTTCAGGCTTGTAACTCTTCTTGAATTACATTATTTGGCCACCATGTGGTTTGAGCCTTATTCTGTGATTAGGCAACCTCTTGATGGATGTTGTGCATTTACCTTAATGCATTGTATTTCATGATCATATGCATCCATATGTTTTAGCTTGAATGCTTCCATGCTTTTTTAATGCTTGTTTTACCTTACAAGTTTACTTAAAGCATCTCAAGCATACTAGGATAAGTGAAGTGCTTGCTTATTTTGTGACATAACTTTTATGCTAATGTATGTTCTAAACCGCGCAATTTAGAACTCACACACGTCTTTGTCATTAATGTCACACTAATTCATTCACTCAATTCTAGTGATTTACCTCACTCCAACAATGTATGCTTCCTTGCTTTTGTATTGTCTCATCTTATGGTGTTATATTTTTGTTTTTCATGACGAAGGCACCACAAGCAATAAAGGAAGCAACACTAAAAACACGCAGCAATCCAGAGAGTCACTGATGAGAGGACTTTTGCGTGGTCTAGAAATTTGCGGATAAATCCTCGTTGCAAGTATAGTTTCTAAACCTTCAAAAGTCCTTTCATACAAACGTTTTGGTTGTCACAAGTAACAAACCCCTAAATAAATTGATAACCGAAGTATTTAAACCTCGGGTCGTCTTCTCAAGGAATTGCAGGGAGGTATGTTCTTATTATTGGCTATGAAAAAGGTAAAATTGGGGTTTTAGAAGTAGGGTGCGAATATATTATATGACAAGTAAAATAAAATAATAATAGCTGTAAAATAAACTCTTGGCAAGGTATAAGAACTGGAGGTCCTTTCCTAGTTATCCTTATCAATTGTGATGAGAATTGGATTTTTCTCCCACTTTGTTAACCTCTAACTATGAAGGTAAGTTTAGTGGATGAATTCCAATTTTCAATCAACAATGAGTTAATAACTCTAGAGTTACCAATTATTTAACCAAAGCCAAAAGGGGAAAAACTAAATCTCTATCCTCAGATTGGGAATAATAAAAAGGGACAATCATAAACTAAAATACCTCAAATGTCATTAAATAAAAATGTCATCAACAACCAATTGGGCAACATCAATCAAATATAATAAAAGCTTCAGAGTAATCAAAATATAAAAGAGAAATTAAATAGTAAAAAGGAATATTAAACCTGGGATCGAGAGTCACTCTAGAAATCTAAGAGAAGTCCCTAACCCTAAGAGAGAGAGGAGAGAACCCCTCTCAAAACTAATCTAAATCATGAGAAGTAAATTATGAGTGCCTGTTTATGAATGGATGCATTCCCCCACTTTATAGCCTCTGGTCTATGCCTTCTGTACTTGGATTTGGGCCAAAAAGGGTCTCAAAACTCGTTATGAGCGTTTTCTGCAATTTCTGGTGCGTGGCCTCTGTCACGCGTCCGCGTGGGTCACGCGGTCGCGTCATTCGGAGCTTTTCCTTGCCACGCAGTCACGTCAGTCATGCGACCGCGTTATGTGCGTTCTGCTTAAGGCACGCGGTCGCGTCAGTCATGCGGCCGCGTCGCTGCTGATTCATGCTTGGCACGCGATCGCGTTGTCCATGCGATCGCGTGGATACCAGTTTCCTTAAAGCTCCGTTTTGCTTTCTCCTTTCTTTTTAGTATGTTTCCTTTTTCATCCTTTAAGTCATTCTGCCTTAGAAAATCTGAAATTACTCAACACACTAATCACGGTATCTAATGGAAATAAAAGTAATTAAAATAATTAATTTTCAAAGCTTAGGAAACATGTTTTTCACAATATGACATAATAAGGAAGGGAAAGTAAAACCATGCAATTAATGTGAATAAGTAGGTGAAGGATTATATAAATCACTCAAATTAAGCACAAAAGAACTCATGAAATATGGGTTTATCAGTCACCGTACCCCCTTTGCTCATCTTTAAGTGCACCGAGGACGGTGCAAACTTTTAAGTGTGGGGAGGTCGTCCGACCAATCAGCGATTTTGGGTGACAAGTCTCTAATCTCAACACTTTTGCATTTCATTTTAAGATTTTAGGATTTTTACTTGCATTTTCTTAATTTTGCATATGTATACACAATAAGCTTAGTCAAATAATGAGATCTTTCAAGAAAATTATCCATAGGGCACCTCAATTGATTTGAGTGAAAACTTTTCATAGAACTTGCTCGAATTATATATATTATGGACCATGTTTTTGAGCTAAGAACACAAGCAAGTGAGACTTGAGCCTAATGGTGTAGTTACATCTTATAACCACTTATTTTTCCATTCTTGTGTGCATTATTCTCTTTCTATGATTGTAATCTTTGATTTGTTTGATTTTTTATGTCTATTACTTTGTGTATTCATGCATTTATATGATTGAGGCCATTATTTCATTTAGCTCACTTACCCAAAAAGCCTTACCTTTTATCTTCTATTGTTAGCCAACTTTGAGCCTACGCTTAACCCACTTTGTTCTTATTTTAGCACATTACAAGCCCTAAAGAGAAAAACAATAAATGTCCTTAATTTGGATCTTTGATTAGTTTAGGCTAGTGTGTGTGAGTACCATTTAAGTGTGGGAATCTTGGGACATTGGGTGAATAAAAAGGTAGTTTTGTATTGTTATTGAAAATATTGGGAATTGGGTACATACTCATATATTGATGAAATGTAAAACCTTATGCATTGATGCTCTTGTATATAAAAAAATGAGAAAAAGAAAAGAAAAAGAAAAAACACAATATGAAAAAGAAAAAAATTATAGAAAAAGAAAGAAAAAGAAGAAAAAAAAGAAATAAAAAGGGGATAAAATGCCCCAAAGCAAAGTGTAGCTCAATAAAATCAATGCATAAGTGTTGTGAAACGAAAAGGGATACATGAGTATGTGAAAAAGTGAAAAATGGGTAGTTAGGTTAGAACTTAATCGTATAGGATGTCATAGGTTAGGTGGAAAGTTTAAGCTTATCAAAGATTCAAATTTCAAGCTCACTTGACCAAATATGCATCCTACCTTAACCCTAGCCCCATTACAACCAAAGAAAAGACCTCATGATAGATGTATGCATGCATGATATATATGTTGATTGTTAGAAGAAGAACAAATCTTGAAAAGCATGATTAGGAGAGAATTGAGAGAGTCAACCCCAAACACTTGAGCGAATAGAGTGCAAACACATCCGGTGAGGGTTCGATGCTCGATTACATGTTTCCACATATGATCATCTCCTTTCATGCAAGTTTGTAAAAATATTTAATAACTCAATTCAATTGTGGATTAGACTTGCTAAGTCCTTTAGCCCTTGTGTATATATGTCTCTTGGGAATTAATTTATTTTGACCAAGCAATTGCATTCATATAGATAGTTGCATATAATTTAGGTTGCATATAGTTTATTTACATTGAATAAATGATGATACCCTTTGTTTCTCTCTTGGCTTAAGCATGAGGACATGCTTGGTTTAAGTGTGGGGAGGTTGATAAACCCCATTTATAGGGTTTATCTTGTATTGATTTTTGGGGATTTTATCACCTTTTACACATATTTATCCATTAAAATAGCATGGTTTTATAACTTCTCCTTTAATTACACTTAAGAGTGAAAACATGCTTTTTAGGACTTAAAATAGCTAAATCTAATTCTCCTTGATTCCATTAGATGCCTTGATATGTTTGTTAAGTGATTTCATATTTAGGAGGCAAGAATTGGACCAAGGGAATGAAGAAAAAACATGTAGAAATGGAGAACTCATGAAGAAATGATGGAATCGCAAAAGTTGTCAAGCCGACCTCTCCGCACTTAATTGACCATAACTTGAGCTACAGAGGTCCAAATGATGCGGTTCTAGTTGGGTTCGAAAGGTAACATCCGGGGCTTCGAAATGATATAAGATTTCACATAGTTGCTACACGTATGGTGATGCGTACGCGCACTGTACGCGCACGCATCATTGCTGCCATATGATCCACTTAAAGCAATACGTGGCCAGTGAATTCTAAAGCCTGGTGGGCCCAACCCAACTCATTTCTGATGCTATTTAAGCCAAGGATTGAAGGGGAATCAATATACTTTAGATACTTTTACATACTTTTCATCATTAGTCATAGTTTAGTAGTTAGAGTTAGTTTCTAGAGAGAGAAGCTCTCACTTCTCTCTAGAATTAGGATTAGGTTTAGTTCTTAGATCTAGGTTTTCATTCTTTATTTCATTCTTCTTCTATTCTTTTGTTGTAATTTCCTTTATGTTGTTTCTATATTTTGTTGTAGATATACTATTGTTCCTTCTACTTTCTTCCAATTCAATTTGAGGTAATTCATAATAATTGTGTTTCTTTTGATTGTTGTTGTTAATTCTTTTCAATAATTGTTGTTAGATTCTATTATTGTTATCAATTTACTATGCTTTTCTTTTGTACCTTCCAAGTGTTTGATGAAATGCTTGGTTGGATTTTAGTATAGATTTTGTTCCTCTTGGCTTTGGTTGAGTAATTAGTGACTCTTGAGTTATCTAATTCCTTTGTTGATTGATAATTAGAAGTTGCTAATTGATTTGAATGCCTCTAAAGCTAGTCTTTCCTTTAGGAGTTGATTAGGACTTGAGGAATCAAATTGATTCATCCACTTGACTTTTCTCCATGGTTAGAGGTTAACTAAGTGGGAGTAATGGACAATTTGTTATCACAATTGAAGAGGATAACTAGGATAGGACTTCTAGTACTCATATCTTGCCAAGAGCTTTGTTAGTTGTTAGTTTATTTCCTTTGCCATTTATATTTCTTGTCTAAAATATCGAAAACCCCAAAATAACTCACAACCAATAACAAGACATTTTATTATAATTCCTAGGGAGAACGACCCGATGTTCAATACTTCGGTTTATAAATTTTAGGAGTTTGTACTAGTGACAAACAACTTTTTGTATGAAAAGATTATTGATTGGTTTAGAAACTATACTTGCAATGTGAATTCATTTGTGAAATTCTATACCATCAAAAATCTAATCATCAGTGACACTCATTATCATTCTCAAATTTATGAATGCGTGCTTGACAACTGATGACATGTCATCATGTCATGTTTTTCTATGCTTTTTCATACAAGAAATAGATTATTTGTGCTTAAATATTGAATGCTTTTGTGCTTAAATGGTATATTTCATTGATCTTTTGATATTATAAATTTTGTAGGAAATAAGTGAAAAAAAGAAGCAAAATAGCACAAAATAAGCTAAAAAGAAGAAAAGAGAAATTTTGGACACGCTTTGAAGATTGAGCATACTTTGGAATCTTAGGTCACGCTTTTAAAAGCGTGGCCCATGACCATGAAGCCATGGCATGCATTAATCATTTATGCATGCATTTAATTAACGCCAATCCATGAATGCACGCTAAAATGGCATTACTAACTAATAAAGCATGCATGCATTTAATTACTAATGCTTTATGCATTATCATGAATTAGCATGTATTAATGTTTATGCATGCATGAAACATTTAATTAATAATGCCAAATGAATGAAATATTTGATTAGTAAAGCCAATGAAATAAATGAACGTTACATTGGCATTATTAATTAAGTTCATGAAAGAATGCATGTAACATTATTAATATCAATAAGGCGTTAATGAAGTGCATGAATAAAACCATTAAATCATTAGTGCCAAAGTGAATAAAATGCATGTAACGTTGAAATATGAAACAAGGGAGCGTCCAAGTAAGCAAAAGCTCTTAGCGCTGTGTTGGCTTTAATAACCGAGCGCTACATTATTGCTAGGCCAAGGGAAAGCAACGCGCACCACCAAAGAAGCAAAAGAAAATGCAAGGATAAATATTTGCTAGTGAAGCCATCAAGTTTCAAATCAAGCACCTGAGGAATCAAGAGAAGCGCTACTCCAAAGGAAATAGGCCAAAAGGGAAGCCACCAGGATTCGAACAAGGGGACTCCTCACTTGCAAGCAAGGGCGCTGCGTGAAGAGAGCTCACTGAGCGCTACCCTTTAGCAAGGACATTGGCCACAAATGCTGCAAGTAAGGTTCGAACAAGGAAGCTCTCACCCAAGCTTGGAGCGCTGCATTGGTTCTTTTAACCGAGCGCTATGGGAAGGCTTGGCACACAATTGAGCGCTCAGTTGTCTTAGTTAACAGAGCATGTCCCTGGAAGGTTCCACACACCAAACCAATTGAACCAAGGCCATCCGGATCCACTCTTCCTCAAATCCAAAACAAGTAAAGTTCAATTGATATCACTTAAATGCACAAGGATCAGTTAGATTAGGATTTTCATTTGAATTTGAATTTCCTTCTCATTTTCATTTATCATTTTTATTTTTGTAGAGAATGCTGGCTCTACTAGAGAGCAATAGGAGTAGAGTAGAATAGAGAATTCTCTTTGAAACACTTTTATTTTTCTGCATTTTTTCATTTCAAGTATTGAATTCAAATTGGCTTATGCAAGTTTCAAATTCCTTCTTCTTCAATTTCCTTTCTGTTTTGATCGAGAGAGAAATTGAGCTCTTGGCTTTCTTTCTGTTTTTGCTATTTCATTGAAATTGTTAGTTTCTCTTTGATATTTGAGAATTGATCTAAGTCTTCTTGCTGGTTTACTTTTCTGCTACAATTTCCTTCTCTGCAATTTTTACTTTCTATTGCTATTGCTCCCAATTTACTTTCCTGCACTTTTGTTCCTCCGCACTTTACATTTGAGCTACTGTGATCTGAATTTAATTTCCCTACACTTTAAATTTCCTGTCACTTGTTCTCAAGATCTCTTTGATTTCTTGCTTCATTTCTTTCTTTAATTTCCAACACCCAGCCCCCTTTACATTTGATGCAATTTACATTTCTTGTCATTTAAGTTTATGCAATTTACATTTCTTGCTCTTTAAGTTTCTGTCCAATTTACTTTCTGCACTTTAAATTTTCTTGTCATTTACTTTTTGCTGCATCAATTATCACTCACCAATGTTAGCTTGACTAAACTAATCACCCACTAAAGTTGCTTGATCCATCAATCCCTGTGGGATCGACCTCACTCTAAGTGAGTAATTACTACTTGATGCGACCCGTTACACTTGCCGGTGAGTTTTGGTGTTGAAATCTAATTTCCAACCCATCAAGTTTTTGGCGCCGTTGCCGGGGATTGATTTAGATCAACAATGATTAAGTGGGTGAAAAATCTAGATTAAGCATTTTTTTGTTTTTGTTCTCTGTTTTAAATTGAAACCAAGGTGTTTGAGTTATTGCCTCACCAAGAAATTCCTATCTAAGACATGAATTTCAATTTTTCTTGGTGTTGTGTTTTACAAAGTTCAAATGGAATTTAACTCATCTTATGATCGAACAAATTTTATGGGATATTACCCACCATCACCGATCTCTAATGGTGGCTGGAAATATCACCAAGAAAATACAAATTCTATGCACTCCAATCCATGGAGATTTGCTTCAGAGACACAAGATGAGCAAGAGAATCATACGGGATACCAACCACCACCACAAAATGATTCATATCATTATCCTCCTGGTAGATGGGAGTATCACCAAGGAATGAAAGAGCATGAACACCTCCCAGAGCCACAAAGTGACTCCCACTGTGATGACAGTTACACAAACTGTGGCTGGGAAAGGAATTTCAATGATTCATGTTCCATTCATCAAGAGACATCTTCCCTGAAGTATACTCTCAATAAAGTCATGAAAAATTGTCCATCCTCACTTCCCAGTTTCTCATTTAAAAGTTCTTCATCACTTGATTATGCCTCAACACAAAGTTTCCTCCAAGATCCATACAAGTCATCCCACCAACCACAAAATTCATTCCATAACTCACAAAACTTATTCCACACCCTTCAACACAACTTCACCACAACACATTCATGTCACCAAAATTACTCTCAACCTTCATCTCTTGAACCAGCAGTTGAGGATTACCTTCAATGGTCCAAAGAACCCTTAGAAAGCCGATGCCAAGCCATTGAAATACACAGACAACTCGTGGAAATACACACACAATCCCAATCCTGAAAAGAAATCTTCTTCAAGAAGATGAATGGGCCCTTACAGCAAACAAGGAGGAACTTAGAACCATCAAACATTGATGATGAAGACCAATTTGTGGGTTACAAAGTGGAAAAACAAGAACAAAAGGTCCCTGTGTCAAGTGAAATTGCAATAAAAGACGAGGAACATGAGCCAAGGATTTTACATTCACGAAAGCTACTTGAGGTGACAATGAAACATAAAGATTCCCTCCCAAAGGAATTACTGGAAAATCATGAAGAAGAAATGGAGGAAGATACTCAAGAGAATTCACACTCAAGTGAAGTAGAGAAGTGCATAAAGGAAGAGCTCACGGAACCATCATTGCAAGGGACTCTTGATGAAGACAAAACTCCGATAATCACACAACAACCAAATCTTGAATCCAAGGAAGTGAAAGCAACTAACAAGAGCACCAATCCTGTCCCTAATCTAGCAAGCAAGATCAATCAAGCCATTTACAAAAGGAAGCTTGTTGAGGAGAGGCCAAGACAAGGGACAATAGCTGAAACTTCTCCCCCCATGAGGTCATTCCTCTTAACAAACTAGAAGAAGAGGAAGAAAGTGAAGAACATGTCAAGCTAATGACATTAAAAGAGTGCTTGTTGGGAGGCAACCCAACCTTGGGTAACATTTCATTTCTTTGTCTAGTTCATTTTCTCTGTCTGCTTTGTTTGAATTTCAATAAATTGGCATATGGTTACATTCTAAGTTTGGTGTTGCCCTGCAATAATTTGTTCTCAATCCCTTTGGATGATTGCATAAATTCTACATGGAAGTGTCGCACTAAGATTCTAAGTTTGGTGTGCCACTGATTTTTCTATGCAATTCATTCAACAACACCACTTGTCTGCATAATCATATTGCCTTTGCATTGTTATCTTTCTTTTGTTTTGATATTTTGTTTTTCATTCTCTTTGTTTTAGTTATTTCCTTGTTTTTAATGCTTTCTTTTATTAATTATTTTTGTTAATACATCACCAAGAGATCCTTATTCGTGACAGATTCTTGGCTTGGTGAGTGTATTTAACATGTAACAGTTTTATTTGCTTAGTTTTAGTTCAAATAAATTGACATGTGATTGCATTCTAAGTTTGGTGTTGCTATGCAACAAAATTTGCTTCCAATCTTTACTAGATACTTGCATCAATTTTAAGTGAAAGTGTCACACTAAGTTTGGTGTGCCACTTATCTTTTATGCAATGTGTTGTGCACATCCTTCTTATTTTAGCAATCACAATATCTCTGTTTCTCTGTGCCTTGATGATTATTTTGCTTACTTAAACACATGTACCACTGATATTTCATTATGTAAGACATTCATGATCCATCTTAGCCCTATAGCCATTGTTCTAATTGTTGCTTGAGGATGAGCAAGCATTCTGAGTTTGGCAAGGGAAGAGGAAGAATGGGAGAAAAATGAAAACAATAGAGAAGATGAATTACAAGGTTGTAAAGTTCATTTTCCCTCTTATTTGTTTCCAGCACTGAAAAGAGCATGATTGCCTTTATCTTCCCTGTATACATGTGTGGTATGAATAAGCATAGTTTGAATTTTGATCTATAACATGTTGCTATGCCATTATGACTACCAACTTGAATTCTGTGAGTTCAAAAGCAATAAATTATCATGATCATAAACAAACAAGGACTTAAAAAAGAACTTAGCATGTGCATACAAGTATTGGAAAGCTAGTATGATTGATTGTTGCTCAATTGCATTAGACTTTATTTAATTGAAGTTTTCATCTAGTACATTTTGTGAAATCTTTTGAAATCATGAAAATCTTGAAAAAGCAAATGCAATTAAGGGCAAGAAAAGAAAAAGGGAAGAATGAGAAAGCTGAAGGCTCTGAGTACTAATGACAATATGTTAAGTACTTGTGGTGTTTATGTATCAAGCAAAAAGCTTGAAAACAAAACACCTAGAAGTCAAAGCTAGGATCAAGTGCAAAAGCACTCCCTCAAAGCTCAAGACTCTGAGCATCAATGATTAGAGAGTTAAGAAAGAAACAAATGAGCTTAATGAAGTCCTCTAATTCAAATGCTTGTGGTGCTTATGTATCAAGTGGTAATACTTGAAAACAAAGCATTTATAGTTGTAGCATTGTTATCAACTCATGGGGCAAAGCACCCAAAAGGAGAAGCCAATAAGAAAATCAAAAGCTTGTTTCAAGGAAGAGTTATAAGGAAAAGATTTCATAAATTGAGCTAGATAGAAGCATCAGTCATCTACATTTCTTTTGTGATTGTAGCATGAATAAGAAACTAGCCTACCATGAACATTAACTTGCTATTCTTCTTACTTTGGATTGTCAATCTTTATTGCATGATTCTTTTCTTGCTTGGGGACAAGTAAGGTTTAAGTTTCGTGTTGTGATGACATGTCATCATGTCATGTTTTTCTATGCTTTTTCATACAAGAAATAGATGATTTGTGCTTAAATATTGAATGCTTTTGCGCTTAAATGGTATATTTCTTTGATCTTTTGATTTTATAAATTTTGTAGGAAATAAATGGAAAAAGAAGCAAAATAGCACAAAATAAGCTAAAAAGAAGAAAAGAGGAATTTTGGGCACGCTTTGAAGATTGAGCACGCTTTGGAATTTTAGGCCACGCTTTTAAAAGCGTAGCCCATGACCATGAAGCCATGGCATGCATTAATCATTTATGCAGCATTTAATTAACGCCAATCCATGAATGCACGCTAAAATGACATTACTAACTAATAAAGCATGCATGCATTTAATTACTAATGCTTTATGCATTATCATGAATTAGCATGTATTAATGTTTATGCATGCATGAAACATTTAATTAATAATGCCAAATGAATGAAATATTTGATTAGTAAAGCCAATGAAATAAATGAACGTCACATTGGCATTATTAATTAAGTTCATGAAAGAATGCATGTAACATTATTAATATCAATAAGGCGTTAATGAAGTGCATGAATAAAACCATTAAATCATTAGTGCCAAAGTGAATAAAATGCATGTAACGTTGCAATATGAAGTAAGGGAACGTCCAAGTAAGCCGAAGCTAGTAGCGCTGCGTTGGCTTTAATAACCGAGCGCTATATTATTGCTAGGCCAAGGAAAAGCAACGCGCACCAAGGGAGCCAAAGAAGCAAGGCATCAGCGCTCAAAGAGAGAGCGCTAAGTTAACTAAGTAAGGATAAATATTTACTAGTGAAGTCACCAAATTTCGAACCAAGCACCTAAGGAATCAAGAGAAGCGCTACTCCAAGGGAAATAGGCCAAAAGGGAAGCCACCAGGATTCGAGCAAGGGAGCTCCTCACTTGCAAGCAAGGGCGCTCTGTGAAGAGATTTTACTGAGCGCTACCCTTTAGCAAGGAGATTGGCCACAAATGCTACAAGTAAGGTTCGAACAAGGAAGCTCTCACCCAAAGCTTGGAGCGCTGCATTGGTTCTTTTAACCGAGCACTATGGGAAGGCTTGGCACACAATTGAGCACTCAGTTGCCTTAGTTAACAGAGCTTGTTTCTCGGAGATTCCCACACACCAAACCAATTGAACCAAGGCAATCTAGATCCACTCTTTCTTAAATCCAAAGCAAGCAAAACCCAATTGACATCACTCAAAGGCACAAGGATCAGTTAGATTAGGATTTTCATTTTAATTTTAATTTCATTCTCATTTTCGCTTTGTAAAGCCTATATAAGGTATCATTTTCATTTTTTTTAGAGAAGGCTGGCTCTGCTAGAGAGCAATAGGAGTAGAGTAGAATAGAGAATTCTCTTTGAAATACTTTTATTTTTCTGCATTTTTTCATTTCAAGTATTGAATTCAAATTGGCTTATGCAAGTTTCAAATTCCTTCTTCTTCAATTTTCTTTCTGTTTTGATCGAGAGAGCAATTGAGCTCTTGGCTTTCTTTCTATTTTTGCTATTTCATTGAAATTGCTAGTTTCTCTTTGAGATTTGAGAATTGATCTAAGTCTTCTTGCTGGTTTACTTTTCTCCTACAATTTTCTTCTCTGCAATTTTTACTTTCTGTTCCTATTGCTCTCAATTTACTTTCCTGCACTTTTGTTCCTCTGCACTTTACATTTGAGCTACTGTGATCTGAATTTAATTTTCCTGCACTTTAAATTTTCTGTCACTTGTTCTCAAGATCTCTTTGATTGCTTGCTTCATTGCTTTCTTTAATTTCCAGCACCCAGCCCCCCTTTACATTTGATGCTATTTACATTTCTTGTCATTTAAGTTTCTGCAATTTACATTTCTTGCTCTTTAAGTTTCTGTCCAATTTACTTTCTGCACTTTAAATTTTCTTGTCATTTACTTTCTATTGCATTAATTATCACTCACTAATGTTAGTGACATTAGGATTTTTGCTAGTAAAGAATTTTATAAAAATAGTTGCGTTGTAGATATAGATTCTAAACCAACAGAAATCCCTTCGTGCAAACATTTTGGTTGTCACAAGCAACAAACCCCTTTAAAATTGATAACCGAGTATTTAAACCTCGGGTCGTCTTCTCAAGAAATTGCAGGGAGGTATGTTCTTATTATTGGTTATGAAAAAGTGTGTTTTGGGGTTTTTGATTAAGGTAAAAGGTTAGTTGAATAACAAGTAAAATAAAATAATAATAGCTGTAAAATAAACTCTTGGCAAGGTATGAGAAATTAGAAGTCCTATCCTAGTTATCCTTATCAATTGTGATGAGAATTGGATATTTCCCCCACTTTGTTAACCTCTAACTATGAAGGTAAGTTAAGTAAATGAATTAATTTGAATCGTCAAGTCCTAGTCTTTCCTTGGGAAAAGTTAGAGTTATTGGATCTCGAATTAATTCTTGAAGAATTCCAATTTTCAGTCAACAATGAGTTTGATAACTCAAGAGTTACCAATTAATCAACCAAAGCCAAAAATATAGAAAGCTAAACTGAAATCATAAATATCTGGAATACCTCAAATTATATTGAATGAAAATGTCAATTCTAACACGGGCAATATCCATAAGCCAATTGGGCAACATAAACCAAACACAAATAAAAGCTTCAGAGTAAACAAAAATAGAAGAGAAATTAAATAGTAAAAGGAATATTGAACTTGTAATGAAGAAGTTGAAATCCTAATCCTAATCCTAATCCTAAGAGAGAGGAGAGAACCTCTCTCACTAAAAACTACATCTAAAACTAAAATTGTGAATTATGAGAGCATCTCTAGTGTCCCCTTCATTCCTCTACTTTGCAGCCTTTAATCTGTGTTTTTTGGGCTTGAAACTGGGCCGAAAATAGCCCAGGATTTGCTGTTTGTGAAATCTGCCACGCTGATTTTCGCAGATGCGACCCGTCCGCATGGATGACGCATTCGCATCACCTATCTGTACGGCCACTATGGCAAATTATATATCATATTAAAGCCCCAGACGTTAGCTTTCCAACGCAAGTGAAACCGCGTCATTTGGATCTCTGTAGCTCAAGTTATAGTCGTTTTAGTGCGAGAGGGTCAGATTGACAGCTTTGCAGTTCCTTCAACTTCTTGTATTCCTTTTGCATGCTTCATTTCCATCCTCTAAGCCATTCCTGCCCTGTAATCTCTGAAATCATTTAACACACATATCAAGGCATCTAATGGTAATAAGAGAGGATTAATAATAAGCAAATATAAGATCAAAGAAGCATGTTTTCAATCATAGCACAAAATCAGGAAGGAAAATGTAAAACATGCGAATGGTATGAATAAGTGGGTAAAGAGTTGATAAAAACCACTCAATTGAGCACAAGATAAATCATAATATAGTGGTTTATCAACCTCCCTACACTTAAACAATAGAATGTCCTCATGCTAAGCTCAAGAGAAACTATAAAGAGATGAAGAGGAATGATAGAATGTATGAGATGCAACCTATGAATGCAACTAAATGCAAAATGTTTCTACCTACTTGGTTAAAAATAAATAAGTTCTCCAAGACAAATATGAATCAAATTCCACTAATTCAAATCACAGAATAAAAATCAAGTAAACTTGTAAGAAGATAGCTAATGAAAGCAGGGAACATAGAATCAAGCATTGAACCCTCACTGGAAGTGTATATCACTCTAATCTCTCAAGTGTATAGGGTTATTCACTCTACTCTTCTCTACTCATGCTTTCTAAACCTTGTTCTTCATCTAACCAATCAATAAATATTTAATGTACCAATGCAAACATCATGAGGTCTTTTCAAGGTTGTAATGGGGCTGAGGTAAAGGTAAGGATATATGTATGGCCAAGTGAGCTTTATAAATTGAATCTTTAATTATCCTAGGCTTTCACCTAACATACATATACTCTATATAACTCTAGTTCATGCCTAGCTACCCAAAATTTCCACTTTAACATCACATACTCATGTATCAACTTTTTCTTTTTAATTTATCACATGTGCATTGATTTTTCATTAACTTAACATTGGGGTAATTTTGTCCCCTTATTTATTTATTTATATTATATATATATATAATTTTTTTTCTTTTTCTCTTTTTTTTTGAATCATAAAAGCAAACATAACTTATCAATGCACATGGATTCTCCATTATTTTTCTATTTTGGTTTTTTCATGAGTAGGTTTCCAAATTCTCAATATTCAAATAGATTAGAGACATGATACATTCCCTTATTAACCCATGTTCCCACAGTTTTCCCCACACTTAGTTGATGCACAATCTCTATCTTAAGCTAACCAAAGATTCAATTGGGATATTACTTTTGTTTTTCTACTTAAGGCTAGTGATGTGGTAAAATACAGAACAAATGGGGATTAAAAGGCTCAAAGTGGCTGACAAGGGTGATTTAAGGGGTAGGCTTATTTGGGATAAGTGAGCTAAAATCAAACAATGGCCTCAATCATATGCAAGCATGTAAATATATTAAATATTGGACATATAGAATGGAACAAAGCAAAGATTACAATTATAGAGAAGAAAACACACAAGAATAAAAATTTATGGTTAAATAATGTAACCATATAAATAAGCTCAAAATTTCACAGGTTGTGTGTTCTTTGGCTCAAAAACCATATTCCAAATACAACTTCAAAACAAGTTTAACACAAATTTTTCAATTTAAATTAGTGAAATACTATAAAAATTTTTTGAGAAAGAAAATATTTCTTCAACCAAGTGGTAAAATATGCACAAAATTAAATAAATATGCAAATGCAACAACTAGCTACAAAGAAAATTTAAACATTGGTGTTGAGACAAGAAAGTACTAACCCATGGAGATCGGTATCGACCTCCCCACACTTAAAGATTGCACCGTCGTCGGTGCATGCTAAGATGTACAAGTGGATGGGCTGCTCCAACTGATGTCTTCTCCAAAGATTGTGCAGGTGGACTTGTTTGTCTTCCCATTAAGAAGCTTTTCCTCTCCCTTCGTGGTGGCCATCCTGAAAGAAGAGGGAAAAGAAGAAAAGTAACCCAAAAATAAAGATAAAAAATAAATAAAATATGGGTGTTAATGCCAAATAATAAGGGTCTCAATTACATGGTAGCTACAACATGCAAGTGAGAAAACAGTAGAAGTACATGGCAAAGTAAGAGTGCAAAAATTTTCAACAATGGGAAAGAGAGTGCAAGATAATATAAATTCATGTCAATGCAAAATTAATACAAATATCATAAAAGATTAGCATTGACTTAAACAATATTACCCAACAGTGTAAAACAAGTCACTGAGTACCAAAATAATACCAGAAAAGACACAACAGTTGAATATGAACAAGTAACACCAATGGAAAAATAATAAATTTAGAAAAGAAAATAAAAAATGCACACATTAAAATGCAATGGAAGACAGTATGAAAATAAATTAAAGAAAATAGAATGGAGGTGAAAAAGATGAGAAGTCAAAGAAAATAAGAAAGGAAGGAGAAAGAAATAAGAAAAGATAAGAAAAATAAGGATTTGGAGAAGAAAAGATAAGATATTTGGCAAATTGGGATAAGCTGTGCGACGCAAGCGACGCGATCGCGTAGGGCTCGCGGTCGCGTGACTTGCACTTATACGGATTGACGTGGTCGCGTCGGTCACGCGGTCGCGTGACACAGTTTATGCTACTGGCGCGAGGGCAGCCTCGCGCTCGCACAACTCTCTGTTCAAAATCATTAATTGCCAAATATTGGGTGACGCGATCGCATGGGGCATGCAATCGCGTGAGTGGGCCTTAGAAGAATGTGACGCGGTCACGTGGGTCACGCGACCGCGTGGGTAGAATTGTGCGTTAAGCACCAATCCAGCACCACTCTAGCACAATAATTGGTTGTGCACCCTTTTACGTCAAAATCCAGGGCACGCGGCCGGATGGGGCACGCGGTCGCGTGGGAGGCCTTTATTCCCATGTGACACGGACGCGTCGGCGACGCGGTCGCATGGGTCGATTTGTGCCACTGGCACGCCTCCAGCCACGCTCCAGCGTGACTCTCTGTTCGTTTTATTTTCTTCCATCTCCTTGCGACGCGGACACGTCGCTGATGCGGTCGCGTCGCGTGGCATTTTTTTAATATTATGCAATTATGCAGTATGCAATATGCAGTGTTAATGTAGATGCTATGAAAACTTCCAGGTTCAATGAAAATAAAATAAAATAAAATAAATAAACAACACGAAATAAAATTGAAAAAGAACGATCATACCATGGTGGGTTGTCTCCCACCTAGCAATTTTAGTTAAAGTCCTTAAGTTGGACATTGGATGAGCTTCCTGCTATGGTGGCTTATGCTTGAATTCGTCCAGAAATCTCCACCAGTGCTTGGAATGCCAGTAGCCTCCGGGATCCCAAACTAGGCATGTAAAGCCCTTAAGAAGCTTCAAATAGATTCTTAGGCTCCCGGGGTAACAAGTGTCAGAGCAGATTCTAGGATCCCAAATCTTGCTTTTACACCCATCTTCTTGTTGAGCAATATTGTTCCATCCAGGTGGCAAGCAGTCTGAATTCTCACTGAAGCAGCCAAACAACTTCCTAGACCCATTCAGTTGAGCTCTATACCAACCTTTGCATTTAAATTTTGAGCTTCCAACCATAATGAACCTTGTAGGACAGATCTTTCCACTGACCATCTTCTTCTTACTCTTGATACCACAAAGAGTTCTAAGTTGACCATCCATCTCCAGTAGCCCGTATTCAAGTGGAATTAGAAAGCTAAGGGATATGAATTTTACCCACTTGAATGTTGTGAAGGATGATGGCAACTTAGGGGGAGGTGTTTTTAATGAACGTGCAAGCTCCACTCCCTCGTGCTCTTTGACGACTTCCACCTGTTTGCAAACTTCTTTGATTTCAACCTCTTCCTCTTGGTAGCTTTCTTCTAATTCAAAATCTTCTTCGCTGCGCACCAAGGGCATGGGAGGTTGTGCCTCTTCTTCTTGAATCTCCATCTCTTGATTAACCTCTTCCAAGTCTTCTATTATGACATGCCTTGGAGGTTGTATACCCTCCTCAACATCAATTTCAAATACCTTGGAAGGAGGCTTTATGACTTGAATTTCCCATGGAGGTTCTGCATCTCCTAAGTCTGCAACCGCTTCTTCTTCTTCAACAATTATGGCTTCCTCCGCTTGTTCCAGTACAAAGTCATGCTCCTTACTGTCCACTGGAGTTTCTAGTATCTCCTTCATGCTACGTTCTTCATTAGATTCTCCACATGAAGCCATGGGGGTCCCTTGAGTGTCTGAATGTCCGGAAGGTAATTGACTTATTGCTTGCTCCAATTGATGAAGGGTTGCATGAAATTGATCTACTGTTTCCTTGAAATGATCCCTTGACTCTTGCTCCTCCTTGATGATTACCTTTCCATGACAACTCCCTTCAATTACTCCTTAACCTTCAAGGGTCTCTTCTACCTTCACCTTTAGTGCCTCCTCTAGCTCCTTATGAAGTATGGGTTTACAAAGACGATCCGCTCTCTCTTGTTCCATATCAATAGCATCATTGGGATCATCTTGCTCTTGGATTGATAGATGTGGGTGCTCTTCCATGGATGGTGGTGATGGGATGGGTGGTTCTATGCATGGTTCATTTGACTTATAAGGTGGTTGGTATGGTGGATATGGATTAGGGTCATACGGAGGTGTTTGGTGGAAAGGAGCTTGTGAGTATGGTGGTTCAAAATTATATTGAGGAGGAGGGGGTTCATAGGCATATGGTGGGTCTTGTTGGTAGTCAAAAGAGTGCTCACCATAGTCATTGCCTTGATATGCATCACAGAATGGTTGTTGATAGTCCATTGGAGGTGGTTGTTGCCATGAAGGTTGATCAAATCCTTGTGGCTCCTCCCATCTTTGATTGTTCCAACCATGGTGCATGTTGTCATTATAATCTCCTCTTCCTGCAACATAATTATAACCAGACTCATAGCCAAAGGGGTGAGAGTTCATAGTAGTGAGAGATAATAAAAACAAAAACTAACAAAAAAAGGAAATTTTTTTTGAAAAATATTTACAATAACCAATAATAAGGCACACGTTTGCAATTCCCCGGCAACGGCGCCATTTTGACGTTAGGATTTTTGCTAGTAAATAATTTTATAAAAATAGTTGCGTTGTAGATATAGATTCTAAACCAACAGAAATCCCTTCGTGCAAACGTTTTGGTTGTCACAAGTAACAAACCCCTTTAAAATTGATAACCAAGTATTTAAACCTCGGGTCGTCTTCTCAAGGAATTGCAGGGAGGTATGTTCTTATTATTGGTTATGAAAAAGTGTGTTTTGGGGTTTTGGATTAAGGTAAAAGGTTAGTTGAATGACAAGTAAAATAAAATAATAATAGTTGTAAAATAAACTCTTGGCAAGGTATGAGAAATTAGAAGTCCTATCCTAGTTATCCTTATCAATTGTGATGAGAATTGGATTTTTCCCCCACTTTGTTAACCTCTAACTATGAAGGTAAGTTAAGTAAATGAATTAATTCGAATCCTCAAGTCCCAGTCTTTCCTTGGGAAAAGTTAGAGTTATTGGATCTTGAATTAATTCTTGAAGAATTCCAATTTTCAGTCAACAATGAGTTTGATAACTCAAGAGTTACCAATTAATCAACCAAAGCCAAAAATATAGAAAGCTAAACTGAAATCATAAATATCTGGAATACTTCAAATTATATTAAATGAAAATGTCAATTCTAACACGGGCAATATCCATAAGCCAATTGGGCAACATAAACCAAACACAAATAAAAGCTTCAGAGTAAACAAAAATAGAAGAGAAATTAAATAGTAAAAGGAATATTGAACCTGTAATGAAGAAAATGAAATCCTAATCCTAATCCAAATCCTAAGAGAGAGGAGAGAACCTCTCTCACTAAAAACTACATCTAAAATTAAAATTGTGAATTATGAGAGCATCTCCAGTGTCCCCTTCATTTCTCCACTTTGCAGCCTTTAACTTGTGTTTTCTGGGCTTGAAATTGGGCCGGAAATAGCCCAGGATTCGCTCTTTGCGAAATCTGCCATGCTGATTTTCGTAGATGCGATGCGTCCGCATGGATGATGCGTTTGCGTCGCCTATCTATACGGCCACTATGTGAAATTATATATCAAATCAAAGCCCGAGACGTTAGCTTTCCAACGCAAATGGAGCCGCATTATTTGGACCTTTGTAGCTCAAGTTATAGTCGTTTTAGTGCGAGAGGGTCAGGCTGACAGCTTTGCAGTTCCTTCAACTTCTTGTATTCCTTCTACTTTTGCATGCTTCATTTCCATCCTCTAAGCCATTCCTGCCCTGTAATCTCTGAAATCACTTAACACACATATCAAGGCATCTAATGGTAATAAGAGAGGATTAATAATAAGCAAATATAAGATCAAAGAAGCATATTTTCAATCATAGCACAAAATCAGGAAGGAAAATGTAAAACATGCGAATAATATGAATAAGTGGGTAAAGAGTTGATAAAAACCACTCAATTGAGAACAAGATAAACCATAATATATTGGTTTATCAGTTAGCTTGACTAAACTAATCACCCACTAAAGTTGCTTGATCCATCAATCTCTGTGGGATCGACCTTACTCTAAGTGAGTAATTACTACTTGATGTGACCCGGTACACTTGCCGGTGAATTTTGGTGTTGAAATCTAATTTCCAACCCATCAACAACCACTTCCGTTCTATCTGAGCTCAACGTAGTCATTGGGCAACAGCTTGAGTGTGTATCTCTTGGGTTTCTAATCCATGAGTTTGACTTGCATCTCCTAACAACAGATCATTCAAACTCATGAGATCAAAACCTTCGTGGTAGAGGCTAGAACCAATTGGCAACATTCTTGAGATCCGGAAAGTCTAAACCTTGTCTGTGGTATTCTGAGTAGGATCTGGGATGGGATGACTGTGCGAGCTTCAAACTCATGAATGTTGGGCACAGTGACAGTGTGCAAAAGGATAGAGAGATCCTATTCCGACACAGGTGAGAACCGATAGATGATTAGCCGTGCGGTAGCTGTGCCTGGACCATTTTCACTGAGAGAATGGATGGTAGCCATTGACAATGGTGATCCACCAACATATAGCTTGCCATAGAAGGAGCCATGCGTGTTTGGAGAAGAAGACAGTAGGAAAGCAGAAATTCAGAAGATAGAGCATCTCTGAACCTCAACCTGTTCTCCACTACTGAACAACAAGTATCATTAATTTTATGCTCTTTTACTTTTTACAAACGAAATCATGTTTATCACTAATATCCTGACTAAGAGTTACAAGATAACCATACCTTGCTTCAAGCCGGCAATCTCTGTGGGATCGACCCTTACTCACGTAAGGTATTACTTGGACGACCCAGTGCACTTGTTGGTTAGTTGTACCGGGGTTGTGAAAAGTGTGATCACAATTCCGTGCACCAAAAACCTCCAAAGAACCTTGATAGACCAGGGTAGCTCGGCGGACCTCCTATTCAAACCTGCCTTCGACAAACTCAAAATGGAAGAAAAAGACCTAAAAGCCTATCCAGACAACCTCTTTGGATTGGGAGATATGCCAATCTGACCCCTTGGGTATATCTCCCTTATGTAATTCATTGGTGGAAATTTCAGATAAGCGTATGGAGATGCGTTGTTCCTTCTGAATCTCTGCTTTCCTATTGCCTTCATCCAATCCTTCACACTCCTTTCTATGGCAAGCTGTATGTTGGGGGATCACCGTTGTCAATGGCTACCGTTCGTCTTCTTAGTGAAAATGGTCCAAATGCGCTGTCACCGCACGGCTAATCAACTGTCGGTTCTCACTCATGTTGGAATAGGATCCATTGATCCTTTTGCATCTGTCACCATGCCCAACACTTGTGAGTTTGAAGCTTGTCACAGTCATCCCATCCCAGTTCCTACTCAGAATACCATAGACAAGGTTTAGACTTTACGGATCTCAAGAATGCTGCCAATTGATTCTAGCTTATACCACGAAGACTCTGATCTCAAGGAATTGAAGGCTCTATTGTCAGGAGAGGCAATCAAATGCATGGACCAGGAATCCAAGAGATATGCACTCAAGCTTGCATTCATGTAGAACGGAAGTGTTTGTCAGGAACACATTCATAGGTTGAGAATGATGATGAGCATCGTATAATCATCACATTCATCATGTTCTTGTGTGTGAATGGATATCTTAGAACAAGAATAAGCATGAATTGAATAGAAAACAGTAGTAATTGCATTAATACTCGAGGAACAGTAGAGCTCCACACCATAATCTATGGTGTGTAGAAACTCCACCATTGAAAATACATAAGTAATAATGATGTTCATTGGCTTCGGCCCCAGAGGGGGAACCAGAATAACCAAGACGTCTAATACAATGAGAAAAAGTAATATTTATACTAAAACTAGTTACTAGGGTTTACAGAGATAAGTAAATGATGCAGAAATCCACTTTCGGACCCACTTGGTGTGTGCTTGGGCTGAGCATTGAAGCTTTCACGTGTAGAGACTTCTCTTGGAGTTAAACACCAGTTTGCAGCCTGTTTTTGGCGTTTAACTCTAGCTTGTAACCTGTTTCTGGCGTTTAACGCCAGAATAGGGTAGGAAGTTGGCGTTTGAATGCCAGTTTGCGTCATCAAAACTCGAGCAAAATATGGACTATTATATATTTCTGGAAACCCCTGGATGTCTACTTTCCAACGCAATTAAGAGTGTGCCATTTGGGTTTCTATAGCTCCAAAAAATCCATTTCGATTGCAGAAAGGTCAGAATCCAACAGCATCAGCAGTCCTTTTTCAGGTCCCTCAATTTCAGCCAGAAAATACCTGAAATCACAGAAAAAAACACAAACTCATAGTGAAGTCCAGAAATGTTAATTTTGCTTAAAAACTAATAATTATTTACTAAAAACTAACTAAATCCTACTAAAAACTACCAAAAAATAATACCAAAAAGCGTATAAATTATCCGCTCATCACAACACCAAACTTAAATTGTTGCTTGTCCCCAAGAAACTAAAAACAAAATAGAATAAAAAGAAGAGAATATACAATGAATCCCACAATATAAGTGAATCTTAGTCCCAATTAGATGAGCGGGGCTAGTAGCTTTTTGCTTCTGAACAGTTTTGGCATCTCACTTTATCCTTTGAAATTCAGAATGATTGGCATCTATAAGAACTCAGAATTTTAGATATTGTTATTGACTTCCTAGTTTAGTATGTTGATTCTTGAACACAGCTACTTTATGAGTCTTGGCCATGGCCCTAAGCACTTTGTTTTTCAGTATTACCACCGGATACATAATTGGGTGAGCCTTTTTAGATTGTGACCCAGCTTTGCTAAAGTCCCCAGTTAGAGGTGTCTAGAGTTCTTAACCACACTCTTTTTGCTTTGGATCACGACTTTAACCACTCAGTCTCAAGCTTTTCACTTGGACCTTCATGACACAAGCACAAGGTTAGGGACAGCTTGATTTAGCCACTTAGGCCAGGATTTTATTGGTTTAGGCCCTCTTATCCATTAATGCTCAAAGCCTTGGATCCCCTTTACCCTTGCCTTTTGGTTTAAAGGGCTATTGGCTTTTTCTGCTTGCTTTTTCTTTTTCTTTTTTTCTCTCTTTTTTTTCGCAATATTTTTTTTGCCACTTTTTTTTCACTGCTTTTTCTTGCTTTAAGAATCAATTTCATGATTTTTCAGATTATCAATAACATTTCTCTTTGTTTATCATTCTTTCAAGAGCCAACAATTTTAACATTCATAAATTTCACTATAAAAAAATGCACTGTTCAAGCATTCATTCAGAAAACAAAAAGTATTGCCACCACATCAAAATAATTAAACTAATTTCAAGATAAAATTTTGAAATCCAAGTACTTCTTGTTCTTTTGTAATTAGGCACATTTTTCATTTAAGAGGGGTGAAGGATTCATGGAATTATTCATAGCTCTAAGGCATAGACACTAGACACTAATGATCATGTAATGAAGATACAAACATAGACAAACATAAAGCATCAAATTCGAAAAACAGAAAAATAAGAATAAGGAAATCAAAGAACGGTTCTACCTTAGTGATGGTGGCTAGTTCTTCCTCTTGAAGCTCCAATGGAACGCCTAAGCTCCTCTATGTCTCTTCCTTGCCTTTGTTGCTCCTCCCTCATAGCTCTTTGATCTTCTCTAATCTCACGGAGAATGATGGAGTGCTCTTGGTGCTCCACCCTTAGTTGGTCCATGTTGTAACTCAAGCCTTTCAAAGAGGTATTGAGTTGCTTCCAATAGTTGTGTGGAGGAAAATGCATCCCTTGAGGCATCTCAGGGATTTCTTGATGAGGAACTTCCTTATGCTCTTGTTGATGTCCATGAGTGGGCTCTCTTGTTTGCTCAATCCTTTTCTTAGTGATGGGCTTGTCCTCTTCAATAAGGATGTCTCCTTCTATGTCAATCCCAGCCAAATTGCATAGGTGACAAATAAGATGAGGAAAGGCTAACCTTACGAAAGTGGAGGACTTGTCAGCCACCTTGTAGAGTTCTAGAGGTATGATCTCATGAACTTCCACTTCCTCCCCAATTATGATACTATGGATCATGATGGCCCGATCCACAGTCACTTCTGATCGGTTGCTAGTAGGAACTCCAACCATCCTCTAGCCACATGCTTAAGGTCTGGTCTTCTCAATTGAACCGGATTGCCTCTTGAGTCTCTTTTCCATTGAGCTCCTTCCACACATATGTCCATGAGGACTTGGTCCAACCTTTGATCAAAGTTGACCCTTTTAGTGTAGGGGCGTGCATTTTCTTGCATCATTGGCAAGTGGAACGCTAACCTTACATTTTCCGAACTGAAATCTAAGTATTTCCCCCAAACCATTGTAAGTCAATTCTTTGGATTCGGGTTCATACTTTGATCATGGTTCCTAGTGATCCATGCATTAGCATAGAACTCTTGAACAATTAAGATTCTGACTTGTTGAATGGGGTTGGTGAGAACTTCCCAACCTCTTCTTCGGATTTCATGTCAGATCACCGGATACTCATTCTTCTTGAGCATGAAAGGGACCTCAGGGATCACTTTTTTCTTGGCCACAACTTCATAGAAGTGATCTTGATGGACCTTTGAGATGAATCTCTCCATCTCCCATGACTTGAAGGTGGAAGCTTTTGCCTTCCCTTTCCTCTTTCTAGAGGTTTCTCCGGCCTTAGGTGCCATAAATGGTTATGGAAAATCAAAAAGCAATGCCGTTACCACACCAAACTTAAAAGGTTTGCTCGTCCTCGAGCAAAAGAAGAAAGAAAGAAAGGGGAGAAGAAGAAAATGGAGGAGATGGAGGGAGATGGAGGTTCGGACAAGGGGGTATGAGAGTGTTTGTGATGTATGAAAATGAAGGAGTGAAGAGGAGTATTTATAGGGAAAGAGAGGGAGAGTGACCGAATGGAATTGGGTGGGTTTGGGAGGGAAAATTATTTGAATTTGAATGTGAGGTAGGTGGGGTTTGTGGGAAAGAGATATGAAGGTGATTAATGAAGAGAATATAGGGAAGAGGATAGGATTTGATTGGTGAGTGGTGTTTTAGGTAGAGTGTTATAGAGATGTGTGAGTGGGAGAGAGAGAGAGGTGGGGTACGTAGGGATCCTGTGGGGTCCACAGATCCTGAGGGGTCAAGGATATCTCATCCTTGCTCCATTTAGGTGTGCAAAATGCCCTTATTATGCAACCCTGGCATTTAACGCCAGACTGCTGCTTGTTTCTGGTGTTAAACGCTAGCTTTTATACCTTTCCTGGCGTTTAACGCCAAGATGTTG
Source organism: Arachis hypogaea (assembly GCF_003086295.3). NCBI lineage: Eukaryota > Viridiplantae > Streptophyta > Magnoliopsida > Fabales > Fabaceae > Arachis > Arachis hypogaea. The sequence continues at coordinate 47,105,636 of NC_092041.1, read as the reverse complement.
CTTGTTTCTAGCATTAAACGCCAGCTTTGTGCCCTTTTCTGGCGTTAAACGCCAGTCTAGTGCCCATTTCTGGCATTAAACTCCCAGAATGGTGCCAGACTGGGTGTTTAATGCCCATTCTGCTACTCTTACTGGTGTTTAAACGCCAGTAAGTTCTCCCTCCAGGATGCACTATTTTTAATGCTATTTTTGAATTTGTTTTGATTTTTGAAGTTATTTTGGGACTCCACATGATCATCAACCTAAAGAAAACATAAAATAACATAGATAAATAAAAATTGGGTTGCCTCCCAACAAGCGCTTCTTTAATGCCAATAGCTTGACAGTGGGCTCTCATGGAACCTCACAGATATTCAGAGCATGGTTAGGACCTCCCAACACCAAACTTAGAGTTTGAATGTGGGGGCTTTGTTTGACTCTGTATTGAGAGAAGCTTTTCATGCTTCTTCTCCATGTGTACAGAAGGAGAACCTAGAGTCTTGAATACAAGTTAGTCATCATTCAATTGAAGGACCAACTCTCTTCTATCAACATCAATCACAACTTTTGCTGTGGCTAGGAAAGGTCTGCCAAGGATGATGGATTCATCCTCATCTTTCCCAATGTCTAGGATTATGAAATCAGCAGGGATGTAAAGGCCTTCAACCTTCACTAGCACGTCCTCTACTAGTCCATAAGCCTTTTTCATGGATTTGTCTACCATCTCTAGTGATATTCTTACAGCTTGAACCTCAAAGATTCCCAGTTTCTCTATGACAGAGAGGGGCATGAGGTTTATGCCTGACCCCAATTCACACAGAGCCTTCTCAAAGGTTATGGTGCCTATGGTACAAGGTATTAAGAATCTTCTGGGATCCTCTTTCTTTGGAGGTAATGTCTGCCTAATCAAGTTATTCAGTTCATTGGTGAGCAAGGGGGTTCATCCACCCAAGTCTCATTACCAAATAACTTGGCATTCAGCTTCATGATTGCTCCAAGGTACTTAGCAACTTGCTATTCAGTAATATCTTCATCCTCTTCAGAGGAAGAATACTCATCAGAGCTCATGAATGGCAGAAGTAGGTTCAATGGAATCTCTATGGTCTCTAGATGAGCCTCAGATTCCTTAGGTTCCTCAAATGGGAACTTCTTTTTGTCCAAAGGACGTCCTATGAGGTCTTCCTCACTGGGATTCACGTCCTCCTCCTCCTTTGTGCATTCGGCCACTTTGGTTATATTGATGGCCTTGCACTCTCTTTTTGGATTCTCTTCTGTATTGCTTCGGAGAGTACTAGGAGAAGTTTCAGTGACTCTTTTACTCAGCTGGCCCACTTGTGCCTCCAAATTACTAATGGAGGACCTTGTTTCATTCATGAAACTTAGAGTGGCCTTAGATAGATCAGAGACTATGTTTGCTAAGCTAGAGGGGCTCTGCTCAGAAAACTCTGTCTGTTGCTGAGAGGATGATGGAAAAGGCTCGCTGGTGCACGAAAATTATAATCACACTTTGTAATTCCACACAACTAACCAGCAAGTGCACTGGGTCGTCCAAGTAATACCTTACGTAAGTAAGGGTCGATCCCACGGAGATTGCCAGCTTGAAGCAAGCTATGGTTATCTTATTATTCTTAGTCAGGATATCAATAGTTGTTCTTAGTTTTAATTGCGAAAAGTAAAAGAGCATGAATTAAATGATACTTGTTATGCAGTAATGGAGAACAGGTTGAGGTTTTGGAGATGCTCTATCTTCTGAATTTTTGCTTTCCTACTGTCTTCTTCTTCACACATGCAGGTCTCCTTCCATGGCAAGCTGTATGTTGGTGGATCACCGTTGTCAATGGCTACCAGCTGTCCTCCCAGTGAAAAAGGTCCATGTACATGGCTAATCATCTATTAGTTCTCACTAATGTTGGAATAGGATCCATTGATCCTTTTGCACACTGTCACTGTGCCCAGCATTCATGAGTTTGAAGCTCGTCACAGTCATCCCTTCCTGGATCCTACTCGGAATACCACAAAGAAGGTTTGACTTTCCGGATCTTAGGAATGCTGCCAAGTGATTCTAGCTTATACCATGAAGACTCTGGTCTCACGGATTTGAATGCTCTGTTGTTAGGAGAGGCGGTCAAACTCGTGAACCAGGAACCCAAGAGACATACATTCAATCTAAGGTAGAACGGGAGTGGTTGTCAGGCACGAGTTCATAGGTTGAGAATGGTGATGAGAATGAAAAGAAGAGAATATACAATGAATCCCACAATATCAGTGAAACTTAGTCCCAATTAGATGAGCATGGCTAATAGCTTTTTGCTTCTGAACAGTTTTGGCATCTCACTTTATCCTTTGAAATTTAGAATGATTGGCATCTTTAGGAACTCAGAATTTTAGATAGTGTTATTGATTCTCCTAGTTCAGTATGTTGATTCTTGAACACGGCTACTTTATAAGTCTTGGTCGTGGCCCTAAGCAATTTGTTTTCCAGTATTACCACCGCATACATAAATGCCACAGACACATAACTGGGTGAACCTTTTCAGATTGTGACATAGCTTTGCTAAAGTCCCCAGTTAGAGGTATCCAGAGTTCTTAACCACACTCTTTTTGCTTTGGATCACGACTTTAACCACTCAGTCTCAAGCTTTTCACTTGGTCCTCATGACACAAGCACATGGTTAGGGACATCTTGATTTAGTTACTTAGGCCTGGATTTTATTTCCTTGGGCCCTCATATCCATTAATGCTCAAAGCCTTGGATCCTTTTTACCCTTACCTTTTGGTTTAAAAGGCTATTGGCTTTTTCTGCTTGCTTTTTCTATTTTCTTTTTTGCCCTTTTTTTGCCTTTTTTCACTGCTTTTTCTTGCTTCAAGAATCAATTTCATGAATTTTCAAATTATCAATAACATTTCTCTTTGTTCATAATTCTTTCAAGAGCCAACAATTTTAACATTGATAAACTTCACTATAAAAAAATGCATTGTTCAAGCATTCATTCAGAAAACAAAAGTATTGCCACCACGTCAAAATAATTGAACTAATTTCAAGATAAAATTTGAAATTCATGTACTTCTTGTCCTTTTATAATTAGGAACATTTTTCATTTAAGAAAGGTGAAGGATTCATGAAATTATTCATAGCTTCAAGACATAGATACTAGACACTAATGATCATGTAATGAAGACACAAACATAGACAAGCATAAAGCATCAAATTCAAAAAACAGAAAACAATAAGACAAGGAGATTAAAGAACGGGTCCACCTTAGTGATGGCGGCTAGTTCTTCTTCTTTGTAGATCCTATGGAGTGCTTGAGCTCGTCAATGTCTCTTCCTTGCCTTTGTTGCTCCATCCTTAGTGCTTTTGGTGCTCCTATCCTTAGTTGCTCCCAATAGTTGTGTGGAGGAAAATGTATCCCTTGAGGCATCTCAGGGATTTCTTGATGAGGAAATTCCTCATGCTCTTGTTAAGGTCCATGAGTGGGCTCTCTTATTTCCTCCATCCTCTTTCTAGTGATGGGCTGTTGAGATGAATCTCTCCATCTCTCATGACTCAGAGTTGGAAGATTTTGCCTTCACTTTCCTCTTTCTAGAGGTTTCTCCGACCTTAGGTGCCATAAATGGTTATGAAAAAACAAAAAGCAATGCTTTTACCACACCAAACATAAAAGGTTTGCTCATCCTTGAGTAAAAGAAGAAAGAAAGAAGGGGAAGAAGAAGAAAATTAAGGAGATGGAGGGTGGAATATGGTTTCGGCCAAGGGGGTATAAAGTGTTTGGGAGGGAAAATTGTTTGAATTTGAAAGTAAGGTAGGTGGGGTTTTTTGGGGAGAGGGATGGAGGTGATTGGTGAAGAGAATATGATTTGATAGCTGAGTGATGTTTTGGGTAGAGTGTTATAGAAATGCGTGAGGAGGAGAGAGAGAGAGAGGTGGGGTAGGTGGGGATCCTGTGGGGTCCACAGATCTTGAGGGGTCAAGGACTTCTCATCTCTGTTCTATTTAGGGTGCAAAATGCCCTTAGAGTACAATTCTGGCGTTTAACGCCAGACTGCCACCTGTTTCTGGCGTTAAACGCCAGCTTTTATACCTTTCCTGGTGTTTAACGCCAAGCTGTTGCGTGTTTCTGGTGTTTAACGCCAGCTTGATGCTCTGTTCTGGCGTTAAATGCCAGCTTGTTGATTCCTTCTGGCGTTAAATGCTAGTTTGGTGCTTCTTTCTGGCGTTAAACACCCAGAATGGTGCCAGACTGGGCGTTTAACGCCCATTCTGCTACTCTTACTGGCGTTTAAATGCCAATAAGTCTGTCCTCCAGGGTATGCTATTTTTTATGCTATTTTTTTATTCTGCATTAATTCTGCAGCTGTTTTTATGACTCCACATGACCACCAACCTAAAGAAAACATAAAATAACAATAGAAAATGAAATGAAAAAGTAATTAACCTAGATAAAGAAGATTGGGTTGCCTCCCAATAAGCACTTCTTTATTGTCTTTAGCTGGACTTTACTGAGCTTTAATCTAGTCTAAGCTTGGAACATTCTTACTCAATATTGCCTTCAAGATAATGCTTGACTCTCTGTCCAATAAGAATGAACTTTTTGTCAGAGTCAATATCCTGAAGCTCTACATATCCATATGGTGACACACTTGTAATCACATATGGTCCTCTCTACTGGGATTTTAATTTCCCAAGGAATAGTCTGAGCCTAGAGTTAAACAGCAGAACCTTTTGTCCTGGCTCAAAGACTCTGGATGACAGTTTTTTGTCATGCCACCTTTTTGCTTTCTCCTTGTAAATTTTTGCATTTTTGAAAGCATTGAGTCTGAATTCCTCTAGCTCATTCAGCTGGAGCAATCTTTTCTCTCCAGCTAATTTGGCATCAAGGTTTAGGAATCTAGTTGCCCAGTAGGCTTTATGCTCCAGTTCCACGGGCAGGTGACAGGCCTTCCCATACACAAGCTGGTATGGAGAAGTCCCTATAAGAGTCTTGAATGCTATTCTGTATGCCCATAGAGCATCATCCAAGCTTTATGCCCAATCTTTTCTACGGGCAATTACAGTCCATTCCAGGATTTTTTTTAGTTCTCTATTAAAGACTTCATCTTGCCCATTTGTCTGTGGATGATATGGAGTTGCCACCTTGTGGCTAATTCCATACCTGACCATAGCAGAGTAAAGCTGTTTATTACAGAAATGAGTACCTCCATCACTGATTAGTGCTCTAGGGACACCAAATCTGCTAAAGATATATTTCTGGAGGAACTTCAGTATTGTCTTAGTATCATTAGTGGGTGTTGCAATTGCCTCTACCCATTTAAATACATAGTCCACTGCCACCAGAATATTAGTGTTTGAGTATGATGGTGGGAAAGGCCCCATAAAGTCAATACCCCATACATCAAACAGCTCATCTCTAAGATCCTTTGCTGAGGCATGGCATAACCATGAGGCAAATTACCAGCTCTCTGGCAACTGTCACAGTTATGTATAAACTCTCGGGAGTCTTTATAGAGTGTAGGCTAGTAGAAGGCACATTGGAGGACCTTAGTGGCTGTTCGCTCAGTTCCAAAATGTCCTCCATATTGTAATCCATGGCAATGCTATAGTATCTTCTGTGCCTCTTCCTTGGGTACACATCTACGGATCATTCCATCTGCACATCTCTTAAAGAGATATGGTTCATCCCATAAGTAGTACTTTGCATCAGTAATTAATTTTTTTGTTTGCTGCCTGCTGTACTCTTTGGGTATGAATCTTACCGCTTTATAGTTTGCAATGTCTGCAAACCACAGTACTTCTTGAATGGCAAAGAGTTGCTCGTCTGGGAAGGTTTCAGAGATCTTAAAAGAGGGGAAGGACGCTCCTTCTACTGGTTCTATCAGGGACAGATGATCAGCCACTTGGTTCTCTGTCCCTTTTCTGTCTCTTATTTCTATATCAAACTCTTGCAGAAGCAACACCCATCTTATGATTTTAGGTTTTTGACGATGATTGGTGATGATTAGATTTTTAATGGTTTAGAATTTCACTATTGAAGTCTCGTTGCAAGTATAATTTCTAAACCAACAATAATCCTTTCATACAAAAGATTGTTTGTCACAAGTAACAAACCCCTAAAATTAATAACCGAAGTATTCAAACTTTGGGTCGTTCTCCCTAGGAATTACAATAAAGTGTCTTGTTATTGGTTATGAGTTATTTTTGGGGTTTTGATAAGAGACATGAAAGATAAATGGCAAAAAGTAAACTAATGGCTAAAAAGTAAACTTTAGTGATGGGCTTGTCCTCATCAATGGGGATGTCTCCCTCTATGTCAACTCCAACTGAATAACAGAGGTGACAAATGAGATGAGGAAAGGCTAACCTTGCCAAGGTAGAGGACTTGTCCGCCACCTTATAAAGTTCTTGGGCTATAACCTCATGAACTTCTACTTCTTCTCCAATCATGATGCTATGAATCATGATGGCCCGGTCTAGAGTAACTTCGGACCGGTTGCTAGTGGGAATGATTGAGCGTTGGATAAACTCCAACCATCCCCTAGCCACGGGCTTGAGGTCATGCCTTCTCAGTTGAACCGGCTTCTCTCTTGAATCTCTCTTCCATTAGGCGCCCTCTTCACAGATGTCTATGAGGACTTGGTCCAACCTTTGATCAAAGTTGACCCTTCTAGTGTAAGGGTGTTCATCTCCTTGCATCATGGGCAAGTTGAATGCCAACCTTACATTTTCTGGACTAAAATCTAAGTATTTCCCCCGAACCATTGTAAGCCAATTCTTTGGGTCCGGGTTCACACTTTGATCATGGTTCTTGGTGATCCATGCATTGGCATAGAACTCTTGAACCATTAAGATTCCGTCTTGTTGAATGGGGTTGGTAAGAACTTCCCAACCTCTTCTTCGGATCTCATGTCGGATCTCCAGATATTTACTCTTTTTGAGTTTAAAAGGGACCTTGGGGATCACCTTCTTCAAGGCCACAACTTCATAGAAGTGGTCTTGATGCACCCTTGAGATGAATCTTTCCATCTCCCATGACTCGGAGTTGGAAGCTTTTGCCTTCCCTTTCCTCTTTCTAGAGGTTTCTCCGGCCTTGGATGCCATAAATGGTTATGGAAAAACAAAAAGCAATGCTTTTACCACACCAAACTTATAAGGTTTGCTCGTCCTCGAGCAAAAGAAGAAAGAAGAGAGTAGAAGAAGAAGAAATAGAGGAGATGGAGATGGCTTTATATAGGGGTGGAGAGAGGGGTAGGGTTCGGCTATGGGAGGGTGGGTTTGGGTGGGAAAATGGTTTAAATTTGAATGGTGAGGTAGGTGAGGTTTTATGAAGGATGGATGTGAGTGGTGAAGAGAAAGATGGGATTTGATAGGTGAAGGGATTTTGGGGAAGAGGTGTTGAGGTGATTGGTGAATGGGTGAAGAAGAGAGAGGGTGGTGGGATAGGTGGGGATCCTGTAGGGTCCACAGATCCTGAGGTGTTAAGGAAAAGTCATCCCTGCACCAAATGGCGAGCAAAAATGCTCTCTGTGCCAATTCTAGCGTTAAACGCCGGGCTGGTGCCCATTTCTGGCGTTTAACACCAACTTCTTGCCCTTTCCTGGCGTTTAACACCAGTCTGGTGCCCCTTTCTGGCATTAAACGCCCAGAATGGTCCAAACTGGGCGTTAAACGCCCATTTGTTACCCTTACTGGCATTTAAACGCCAGCAGGTTCTTCCTCCAGGGTATGCTGTTTTTCTTTCTGTTTTTCATTCTGTTTTTGCTTTTTCAACTGATTTTGTGACTTCTCATGATCATCAACCTACAGAAAACATAAAATAACAAAGGAAAATAGATAAAATATAACATTGGGTTGCCTCCCAACAAGCGCTTCTTTAATGTCAGTAGCTTGACAGAGGGCTCTCATGGAGCCTCACAGATAGTCAGAGCAATGTTGGAACCTCCCAACACCAAACTTAGAGTTTGAATGTGGGGGTTCAACACCAAACTTAGAATTTGGTTGTGGCCTCCCAACACTAAACTTAGAGTTTGACTGTGGGGGCTCTGTTTGGCTCTGTTTTGAGAGAATCTCTTCATGCTTTCTCTCCATGGTGACAGAGGGATATCCTTGAGCCTTAAACACAAAGGATTCTTCATTCACTTGAATGATCAATTCTCCTCTGTCCACATCAATCACAGCCTTTGCTGTGGCTAGGAAGGGTCTGCCAAGGATGATGGATTCATCCATGCACTTCCCAGTCTCTAGGACTATGAAATCAGCAGGGATGTAATGGTCTTCAATCTTCACCAGAACATCCTCTACTAGCCCATAAGCTTGTTTTCTTGAATTGTCTGCCATCTCTAGTGAGATTCTTGTAGCTTGTACCTCAAAGATCCCTAGCTTCTCCATTACAGAGAGAGGCATGAGGTTTACACTTGACCCTAAGTCACACAGAGCCTGCTTAAAGGTCATGGTGCCTATGGTACAAGGTATTGAAAACTTCCCAGGATCTTGTCTCTTTAGAGGTAATCTCTGCCTAGACAAGTCATTCAGTTCTTTGGTGAGCAAAGGAGGTTCGTTCTCCCAAGTCTCATTACCAAATAACTTGTCATTTAGCTTCATTATTGCTCCAAGGTATTTAGCAACTTGCTCTTCAGTGACATACTCATCCTCTTCAGAGGAAGAATACTCATCAGAACTCATGAATGGCAGAAGTAAGTCCAATGGAATCTCTATGGTCTCAATGTGAGCCTCAGATTCCCATGGTTCCTCATTAGGGAACTCATTGGAGGCCAGTGGACGTCCATTGAGGTCTTCCTTAGTGGCGTTCACTGCCTCTCCCTCCTCTCCAAATTTGGCCATGTTGATGGCCTTGCACTCTCCTTTTGGATTCTCTTCTGTTTTGCTTGGAAGAGTACTAGGAGGGAGTTCAGTAATTTTCTTGCTCAGCTGACCCACTTGTGCCTCCAAGTTTCTAATGGAGGACCTTGTTTCAGTCATGAAACTTTGAGTGGTTTTGATTAGATCAGAGACCATGGTTGCTAAGTCAGAGTTGTTCTGCTTAGGATTCTCTGTCTGTTGCTGAGAAGATGATGGAAAAGGCTTGCCATTGCTAAACCTGTTTCTTCCACCATTATTGTTGTTGAAACCTTATTGAGGTCTCTGTTGATCCTTCCATGAGAGATTTGGATGATTTCTCCATGAAGAATTATAGGTGTTTCCATAGGGTTCTCCCATGTAATTCACCTCTTCCATTGAAGGGTTCTCAGGATCATAAGCTTCCTCTTCAGATGAAGCGTCCTTAGTACTGCCTGGTGCAGCTTGCATTCCAGACAAACTTTGAGAAATCAAATTGACTTGCTGAGTCAATATCTTGTTCTGAGCCAATATGGCATTCAAAGTATCAATCTCAAGAACTCCTTTCTTCTGATTTGTCCCATTGTTCACAGGATTCCTTTCAGAAGTGTACATGAATTGGTTATTTGCAACCATTTCAATGAGTTCTTGAGCTTTTGTAGGCGTCTTCTTCAGATGAAGAGATCCTCCAGCAGAGCTATCCAATGACATCTTGGACAGTTCAGACAGACCATCATAGGAAATACCTATGATGCTCCATTCAGAAAGCATGTCAGAGGGACACTTTTTGATCAATTGTTTGTATCTTTCCCAAGCTTCATAGAGGGATTCTCCTTCCTTCTATCTGAAGGTTTGGACTTCCACTCTAAGCTTACTCAATTTTTGAGGTGGAAAGAACTTTGCCAAGAAGGCATTGACTAGCTTTTCCCAAGAGTTCAGGCTTTCTTTAGGTTGTGAATCCAACCATATCCTAGCTCTGTCTCTTACAGTAAAAGGGAATAGCATAAGTCTGTAGACCTCAGGGTCAACCCCTTTAGTCTTGACAGTGTCACAAATTTGCAAGAATTCAACTAAAAACTGATGAGGATCTTCCAATGGAAGTCCATGGAACTTGTAATTCTGTTGCATTAGAGAAACTAATTAAGGCTTAAGCTCAAAGTTGTTTGCTGCAATGGCAGGGATAGAGATGCTTCTCCCATAGAAGTCGGGAGTAGGTGCAGTAAAGTCACCTAGCACCTTCCTTGCATTGTTGGCATTGTTGTTGTTTTCGGCTGCCATGGGTTCTTCTTTGAAGATTTCTGTTAGATCCTCTATAGAGACTTGTGCCTTAGCTTCTCTTAGCTTTCGCTTCAAGGTCCTTTCAGGTTCAGGGTCAGCCTCAACAAGAATGCTTTTGTCTTTGCTCCTGCTCATATGAAAGAGAAGAAAACAAGAAAATATGGAATCCTCTATGTCACAGTATAGAGATTCCTTGAGGTGTCAGAGGAAAAGAAAAATAGAAGGAAGAGGTAGAAAATTCGAACTTATCAAGGAAAGATGGAGTTTGAATTGTGCATTGAGGAGTAGTGTTAGTCCATAAATAGAAGGATGTGAGAAGAGGGGAAGAAATTTTCGAAAATTAAGTAAAAGATTTTAAAAACATTTTGAAAAATAGTAATTGATTTTCGAAAACTAAGATTGAAAAAAAATCAAGTGATTTTTGAAAAAATTTTGAAATTAGAAATCAAAAAGATATGATTGAAAACTATTTTGAAAAAGATATGATTAAGAAGATATGATTGAAAAGTTATGGTTTTAAAAAGATATGATTGAGAAGATATGATTTGAAAAACAATTTAAAAAGATTTGATTTTAAAAATTAATGACTTGGCTAACAAAGAAAGATATGATTCAAACATTAAACCTTTCTCAACAGAAAAGGCAACATACTTGAAATGTTGAATCAAATCATTAATTGATAGCAAGTATTTTTGAAAATGGAAAGAAATTGATTTTGAAAAAGATTTGATTGAAAAGATTTGATTTGAAAAAGATTTGATTTTGAAAAATTTTGAAAACTTGAAAAAAATTTGAATTGAATACAGAATCTTCCCTCTTGTGCCATCCTGGCGTTAAACGCCCAGAATGGTGCACATTCTGGCGTTTAACGCCCAAAATACTACCCTTTTGGGCGTTAAACGCCCAGCCAGGCACCCTGGCTGGCGTTTTAACGCCAGTCTGCCTTCTTCACTGGGCATTTTGAACGCCCAGCTTTTTCTGTATAATTCCTCTGCTGTATATTCTGAATCTTTAATTCTCTGTATTATTGACTTGAAAAGACACAAATTAAAAATACTTTTGGATTTTTAATAATGAGGAATAATCAAAATGCAACTAAAATCAAATAACAATGCATGCAAGACACCAAACTTAGCAGTTTGTATACTACTGACACTAACAACATGAGAATGCACATGAGAAACAACAAAACACTCAAGTTAAGAGAATTTAAAGATCAGAGCAAGGAAATCATCAAGGACATCTTGAAGATCACTTAAGACACATGAATGAATTCAAGAAGAACAGAAAAATGCAATTGACACCAAACTTAAAATGAGACACTAGACTTAACAAGAAACATGCAATATTTTTTTGTTTTTTATGATTTTGTAATTTTTTTGGTTTTTTTTCGAAAATTAAGTGGAAAAAGAAAATAAAGATACCAAAATTCTTAATGAGAATTCCAGGAATCATGCAATGTTAGTCTAAAGCTTCAGTCTAAAGAAATTAGAAATGGCTAGCCAAGCTTCAGCAGGACATTACATTCAAGAGCTAAATTAATGAGAATCAATCAGCTTTGGTGATGATAAGAACATCACCTTGAAACACTAGAATTCATTCTTAAGAACTCTGAAAAAAATACCTAATCTAAGCAACAAGATGAACCGTCAGTTGTCCAAACTCAACAATCCCCGGCAACGGCGCCAAAAACTTGCTGCACGAAATTGTGATCACTACTTTTCACAACCCAAATAATCCCCGGTAATGAATCCAAAAACTTGGTGCTCAATACCATGGTATAAACACAACTTCGCACAACTAACCAGCAAGTGCACTGGGTCGTCCAAGTAATAAACCTTACGCGAGTAAGGGTCGATCCCACGGAGATTGTTGGTATGAAGCAAGCTATGGTCACCTTGTAAATCTCAGTCAGGCAGATTCAAATGGTTATGGATGATATATGAATAACGCATAGAATAAAGATAGAGATACTTATGTAATTCATTGGTGAGAATTTTAGATAAGCGAATGGAGATGCTTTGTCCCTTCCGTCTCTCTGCTTTCCTACTGTCTTCATCCAATCCTTCTTACTCCTTTCCATGGCAAGCTGTATGTTGGGCATCACCGTTGTCAGTGGCTACAGTCCCGTCCTCTCAGTGAAAATGTTCAACGCACCCTGTCACAGCACGGCTAATCATCTGTCGGTTCTCAATAAGGTTGGAATAGAATCCATTGATTCTTTTGCGTCTGTCACTAACGCCCAGCCTTGAGGAGTTTGAAGCTCGTCACAGTCATTCAATCATTGAATCCTACTCAGAATACCACAGACAAGGTTTAGACCTTCCAGATTCTCTTGAATGCCGCCATCAATTCTAGCTTATACCACGAAGATTCCGATTAAAGAATCCAAGAGATAAACATTCAAGCCTTGTTTGCTTGTAGAACGGGAGTGGTTGTCAGGCACGCCTTCATAAGTGAGAATGATGATGAGCATCACATAATCATCACATTCATCAAGTTCTTGAGTGCGAATGAATATCTTGGAATAAGAACAAGCTGAATTGAATAGAAGAACAATAGTAATTGCATTAATACTCGAGGTACAGCAGAGCTCCACACCTTAATCTATGGTGTGTAGAAACTCCACCGTTGAAAATACATAAGAACAAGGTCTAGGCATGGCCATGAGGCCAGCCCCCCAATGCATGATCAAGAGATTCAAAATCTAAAGATGATCTAAGATCCCCAGATGAAAATACAATAGCAAAAGGTCTTATTTTTAAAGAACTAGTAGCCTAAGGTTTACAGAAATGAGTAAATGACATAAAAATCCACTTCCAGGCCCACTTGGTGTGTGCTTGGGCTGAGCATTGAAGCATTTTCGTGTAGAGACTTCTCTTGGAGTTAAACGCCAGCTTTTGTGCCAGTTTGGGCGTTTAACTCCCATTCTTGTGCCAGTTCCGGCGTTTAACGCCGGGCAGTTTTGAGCTGATTTGGAACGCCGGTTTGGGCCATCTACTTTCCAACGCCGTTGAGAGCGCGCCAATTGGGTTTCTGTAGCTCCAGAAAATTCACTTCGAATGCAGGGAGGTCAGAATCCAACAGCATCTGCAGTCCTTTTCAGTCTCTGAGTCAGATTTTTGCTCAGGTCCCTCAATTTCAGCCAGAAAATACCTGAAATCACAGAAAAACACACAAACTCATAGTAAAGTCTAGAAAAGTGAATTTTAACTAAAAACTAACTAAAACATACTAAAAACATACTAAAAATAATGCCAAAAAGCGTACAAATTATCCGCTCATCAGAAATCTACCTCCACATCACTTTCAAATTCATTGGGAGAAGGTTCTTCAAATTCAAAGGATTCTTCACCAAGAAGATTGGATGCATGATCTTCATCACCAAGGGAACTCAATTCTTGCTTCATTCTCTTCAATTCTTCATTCAAATTTTGTTTTGGAGGTTGTGCACTCTCCTCCTCAACGTCAAATTCAATCGCCTTGGAGAGGTTCTCTTCAACTCTAGGTTCCCAAGGAGGTTCCGCATCTCCTAAGTCTTCAATCACTTCTTCCTCTTCTTCAATGATCATAGGCTCCTCCAATTGCTCTAATACAAAATGGCATTCCTCATTCTCCACCGGAGTTTCCAATCTCTCCTTCATGCTATACTTTTCAATTGATTCTCCACATGTGACCATAGGAGTGCTTTGAGTACTCCAGCATTGGGAGGCTAAGGTGCTTACTACCTTGGTCAAAGTAGCCACAAATTCTAGTGTCTCCCTTTGCATTTCTCCTTGCCCTTGAAGTATAAGGCTAAGGATTTCATCCATTGAGGATTGGGATGGATATGAGGGTTCAATGTCTTGGGGAATCGGTTCATAATAGGAAGGTGGTTCTTCTTGGTAAAGATGTGGTGGTGTGTATTGAGATGGTTTTTGGGAGTAGTAATCTTGGAATGGTGGTTCCATGTAGGACTCATATGGCTCAAAAGGTGGTTGGTATAGTGGATATGAATTGGGGTCATGTGAAGGTGTTTGGTGAAAAGAGGCTTGTGAGTGTGGTTGAGGTTCATGTTGAGGATATGATTCATAGGCATATGGTGGTGGTTCTTGAAAGTCACAAGGAGATTCACCATAGCCATTGCATTGATATGCATAAAAAATGGCTCTTCTTCATAGTGCATTGGTGGAGGTTGTTGCCATGAAGGTTAATCATATACATATGGCTCCTCCCACCTTTAATTGTCCCATCCCTGATACACATTCTTATTGAAGTTCTCATCACCTACAACATAGTTGTAATCACACTCATAGCCAAAATGAGAATTCATGGTAGCAAGAGAAAATAAGAAACAAAAACTAATAAGAAATAATGAAACAAAATACTAAGACTAGCAAAAACTAACAAGCAATCCAAAAAGCAAGCTATTCACACTATTCACTTATATACAATAACCAATAACATAACACCATTGCAACTCCCCGGCAACGGCGCCATTTTGATGATTGGATTTTTGACGGTTTAGAATTTCACTATTGAAGTCTTGTTGCAAGTATAGTTTCTAAACCAACAATAATCCTTTCATACAAAAGATTGTTTGTCACAAGTAACAAACCCCTAAAATTAATAACCGAAGTATTCAAACCTCAGGTCGTTCTCCCTAGGAATTACAATAAAGTGTCTTGTTATTAGTTATGAGTTATTTTTGGGGTTTTGATAAGAGACATGAAAGATAAATGGCAAAAAGTAAACTAATGGCAAAAAGTAAACTAATGGCTAAAAAGATCTTGGCAATGGTTGGTGGTCAAGGATTTCTATCCTAATCATTAACCACAATATTAAAATTGGCAAGGATTAATCTCACTAAATCAACCTCTAACTAATAGTAAAAGAAAGTCAAATGAGCTATATCAATCCAAGTCCATAAGTCTTCATTCTCTACTAATCCAATTAGTGAGAACTAGAGTCAATGGCTCCCAAGCATCAATCACTTGGACATTAGTAACTCAAGAGTTCCTAAGTTACCTCTCCAAGCCAAGAGCATAAAATTCTATTCCAAAATCCAACAAAGCATTTCATCAAACACTTGGAAGGCATAAAAGGAAAGCATAGTAAAATTGCAAGGAAAGTAAATCTACACTACTCAATTGCAAGGAATTAAACAACAATAAATCAAATGAACAATAAAGAAACATGAATCATGAATTGCGTTAAAGGAAAACAGAAGAACGAAAGTGCATCAACAAAAAAGTAAAGAATTACAAGAATTAAATGCTAAACTAGAGAGAATAGATGTAGAAGAAGAAGAATTACAAAAGGAAAAGTAAATCAAAGCATGAAATTAACCTAGATCTAAGAGATCCTAATCTACCTCTAACCTAATCCTAGAGAGAAGTGAGAGCTTCTCTCTCTAAAACTAACTTTTCCTCCTAAACTAATCTAAACTAAACTAATGATAACTAGCTTGTTCATCCCTCTTTAATCCTTGGCTTAAATAGCATCATAAATGAGTTGGATTGGGCCCACAAGGCTTTAGAATTCGCTAGCCACGAGTTGCATTTTAAAAAGTCACATGCAGCATCGGTGCATACGCGTATAGTGCATGTACACGCCCTTATACGCGATGCAACTATAGCAAATCTTATATTGTTTTGAAGCCCTGGATGTTAGCTTTCTAACGCAACTAGAACTGTCTCATTTGGACCTCTGTATCTCAAGTTATGATCGATTAAGTGTGAATAGGTCGGGCTTGACAGCTTTTGCGATTCCTTCATTTCTTCATGAGTTCTCCATTTCTACATGCTTTTTCTTCATTCCCTTGATCCAATATTTGCCTCCTAAATCTGAAACCACTTAACAAACATATCAAGACATCTAATGGAATCAAGGTGAATTAAATTTAGCTATTTTAAGACCTAAAAACATGTTTTCACATTCAAGCACAATTAAAGGAGAATAACTAAAACCATGCTATTTCATTGAATAAATGGGAGAAAAGTTGACAAAACCCTCTAAATTCAACACAAGATAAACCCTAAAAATGGGATTTATCACATGGTCACTGGCATCATACATTAATTCAAATGGTAATGTCCAGTCTGGTGTAGAAATGACAGGTGCTGTGACCAACTTAGCTTTCAGAGTCTCAAACACATGTAGACACTCCATGTCAAAGACAAATGGCGTGTCAGCAGCTAGCAGATTGCTCAGAGGTTTTGCAATTTTTGAAAAATCTTTTATAAACCTCCTATAGAATCCTGCATCTCCCAGAAAGCTTCTGATTGCCTTAATATTAGCAGGTGGAGGTAATTTTTCAGTTACCTCTACTTTAGCTTGATCCACCTCTATTTCTTTGTTCGAAATTTTATGCCCAAGGACAATTCCTTCAGTCTCCATAAAGTGACATTTTTATAAGGTTAAAACCAGGTTAGTCTCTTGGCACTTTTTTAGAACAAGTGCTAGATGATCAAGACAGGAGCTGAATAAGTCTCCAAATACTGAGAAGTCATCCATAAAGACTTCCAGAAATTTTTCCACCATATCAGAGAAGATAGAGAGCATGCATCTCTGAAAGGTTGCAGGTGCATTGCACAGACCAAATGGCATCCTTCTGTAGGCAAATACTCCAGATGGACATGTGAATGCTATTTTCTCTTGATCCTGAGGATCCACTGCAATTTGGTTATAACCTGAATAGCCATCCAAAAAGCAGTAATAGTCATGACCTGCTAGTTTTTTGAGCATCTGGTCTATGAATGGTAAAGGAAAATGATCCTTTTTGGTGGCTGTATTGAGCCTTCTATAGTCAATACACATACGCCACCCTGTAACTGTTCTTGTAGGAACCAATTCATTCTTTTCATTATGAACCACTGTCATGCCTCCCTTTTTGGGTACAACATGGACAGGGCTCACCCAGGGGCTATCAGAAATGGGATAAATAATCCCAACCTCGAGTAATTTAGTGACCTCTTTCTGCACCACCTCCTTCATGGCTGGATTCAGCCACCTCTGTGGTTGAACCGCTGGCTTAGCATTATCCTCCAATAGAATCTTGTGCATGCATCTGGCTGGGCTAATGCCCTTAAGATCACTTATGGACCACCCAAGAGTTGTCTTGTGTCCTTAGCACCTGAATCAGTGCTTTCATTTCCTGTGGCTCTAAAGCAGAGCTTATGATTACAGGAAAAGTGTCACCTTCTCCCAGAAATGCATATTTTAGGGATAGTGGTAATGGTTTGAGCTTCGGTTTAGAAGGTTTCTCCTTTTCCTGAGGAGTTTTCAGAGGTTCTATTATTCCCTCTGGTTCCTCCAGATCAGGCTGAACATCTTTAAAGATATCCTCTAGCTCTTATTTGAGACTCTCAGCCATATTGATCTCCTCTACCAGGGAGTCAATAATATCAGCGCTCATGCAGTCCTTTGATGTGTCTGGATGCTTCATTGCTTCAACAGCATTCAGCCTAAACTCATCCTCATTGACTCTCAGGGTCACTTCCTCTTTTTGGACATCAATGAGGGTTCGTCCAGTTGCTAGGAAAGGTCTTCCTAGAATGAGAGTTACACTCTTGTGCTCCTCCATCTCCAGCACTACAAAGTCAGTGGGAAAGGCAAATGGCCCAACTGTGATAATCATGTCCTCAATCACGCCTGATGGGTATTTAATGGAGCCATCAGCATGTTGAAGACAGATTCGGGTTGGTTTGACTTCTTCAGTCAAGCCAAGCTTTCTGATAGTGGATGCAGGTATTAGGTTGATACTTGCCCTAAGATCACATAGAGCTGTCTTGGTACAAGTACCCTCTAATGTGCATGGTATCATAAAGCTCCCAAGATCCTTAAGCTTCTCTGGTAAGCACTTTAGAATGATTGCACTGCATTCTTCAGTGTAAAAAACTTTTTCAGTTTCTCTCCAATCCTTCTTATGACTTAAGATCTCTTTCATGAACTTAGCATAAGAGGGTATTTGCTCAAGTGCCTCTGCAAACGGAATCTTGATTTCAAGAGTCCTGAGATAGTCAACAAAGCGGGCAAATTATTTATCTTGTTCTGCTTGGCGGTGTTTCTGAGGATAAGGCATCTTGGCTTTGTATTCTTCAACCTTAGTTGCTGTAGGTTTATTTCCTACAGAGGTGGTTGGAGAAGCCTTCTTAGAGGGGTTACTATCAGCATTTGGAGGTGACTGATCCCTCATTGGCGTTTGAACGCTAGGATTGGGGAATGGATGGGCGTTTAATGCCAGATTCCCACCCTTTTCTGGCGTTTGAACGCCAGAACTGGACATGGACTTGGCGTTTAACGCCAGTTTTCACCCGTTTCTGGCATTTGAACACCAGAATCATTCCTCTCTGGGCTCTTATTGTCCTCAGAGGGATTTTGGGTAGTAGTTTGCTCATCCTCTGTCAAATGTTCTTTTCTTGGCTTTCTGCTGCTTTGAGTTGAGGTATTTAATGTTTTTCCACTTCTTAATTGAACTGCTTGGCTCTCTTCTATTATCTGTTTTGATAACTGCTATTTTGTCTGCTTCAATTATCTTTCCATATTCTGAATAGCATTTCTGGTTTCTTATAGCATCTCCTTAAATTCTGCTAACTGTTTTGTTATAGAAGATAGTTGCTGATTGAGTTCAGCAACTTGTTTCTGAGGACTAAAGTCAGTGGATACTGCCTTAGCTTCTTCTTTCATGAAGGACTCATTACTTAAGTACAGATGCTGATTTCTGGCAACCGTATCTATGAGCTCTTAAGCCTCTTTAATCGTTTTTCTCATGTGTATAGATCCACCAGCTAAGTGGTCTAGAGAAATCTAAGCTTTTTCTGTAAGCTCGTAGTAGAAGATGTCTAACTGCACCCACTCTGAAAATATTTCAGAGGGGAATTTCCTTAGCATCTCTCTGTACCTCTCCCAAGCATTATAAAGAGATTTATTATCCCCTTGTTTAAAGCCTTGGATATCCACCCTTAGCTTTGTCATCCTTTTAGGAGGGA
The DNA here is from genome assembly GCF_003086295.3 of Arachis hypogaea. NCBI lineage: Eukaryota > Viridiplantae > Streptophyta > Magnoliopsida > Fabales > Fabaceae > Arachis > Arachis hypogaea. Next base: position 47,086,580 of record NC_092041.1, on the reverse strand, counting down.
AATATTGATTTAGAAATTTGTCTGATAACTGTTTCCATGTTCTTATGCTTGCTGTGTGATGAGTAGATAATTTGTACACTTTTTGGCAGTGTTTCTAGTATGTTTTAGTTAGTTTTTATTATATTTTTATTAGTTTTTAGTTGAAATTCACTTTTCTGGACTTTACTATGAGTTTGTGTGTTTTTCTGTGATTTCAGGTATTTTCTGGCTGAAATTGAGGGACCTGAGCAAAAATCTGATTCAGAGGCTGAAAAGGACTGCAGATGCTATTGGATTCTGACCTCCTTGCACTCGAAGTGGATTTTCTGGAGCTACAGAAGCCAATTGGTGTGCTCTTAATTGCGTTGGAAAGTAGACATCCTGGGCTTTCCAGCAATGCATAATAGTCCATACTTTGCCCGAGATTTGATGGCCTAAACCAGCGTTCCAAATCAGCTTAAAATTGCCCGGCGTTAAACGCCGGAACTGGCACAAGAATGGGTGTTAAACGCCCAAACTGGCACAAAAGCTGGCGTTTGATGCAAGTGGAAACTGTCTCTCAACAAATTTCCTTCGGCAAGTGTACCGAATTTGTCGTCTAGTAAAAACTCACAATAGAGTGAAGTCGAATCCCACAGGGATTGATTGATCAAGCAACTTTAATTAGAAGAATGTTCTAGTTGAGCGAATTCAGAATTTGGGTTGAGATTTGCAGAAAATAAAATGGCGGGAATGTAAATGACAGAAAAAGTAAATGCTACAATTGAAGGGCTGAAAGTAAATGACTGAAAGTAAATTGCAGAATTGTAAATGGGAATGGGGTGTTTGCTCATAAAAGTAAATGCAGAAATTAAAGAGAATGGGTAAGATCAGAAATGGGGAGTTCATTGGGCTCAGGAGATGTTGCAATTCTCCGGATCAAGTTCATTTTCATCTCTTCCTCAATCAATGCACTCATTGATCTCCTTGGCAATCTTAATTGATCGAATTACAATTTCTTGCAATTCAATATCTCAAATCTTGATCAATAGCCAATTCCTTGGTCAATTGCTCATGAGAAGAGATGAAGTGTGGTCACTGATTATACCACATGCATTTCCCAAATCAGGTGTTGAGAGGATTATAGTCACATATCCATCCAAACCCAATTTGGTCCAACATGAGAAAGCATTTCTAGCTTGATCTCTTCATTCCTCTTCCATGGTTTAGAAGAGATCCAAGTTTGAATAGCTTCTTTTCCAAGATAACTACCCAATTGGATGAAGATCGAAAGCTTTCAAGTAAAATCAAGAGAAAAGATAGAAGAAGAATAATGAAAACTAGTATTGATCCATCAATTTACAACAGAGCTCCCTAACCCAATGAAAGGGGTTTAGTTGTCCATAGCTCTAGAAAATGAAAACAAAGATGGAGAATACATCATGGAACTAGAAGAGCAGAGAAAATAAAAATACAGAGAGTAGTTTTTCCAACTTCCAGAACTCCTCAAATAATTCAAAGCTACTCCTATATATACTACTCTTCTCAGCTTCTAGTTGGCTCTTCAAGTCTTGGGCCTTTGGATCTTGAGTTTGAAGCAGTTCTCTTCTTCATTTGGGCTTGGCTTTACTTGCAGAGAGAAAGTGTGAAGTAGGCAGAGACTTTAGCTCAGGACGTTAGGGGTGTTAACGTTTAGTGAAAGTATGAGTTCGAGAACGTTAGTGACACTCAACATTGTCACTAACGTTCCAATGTACCCCTTTGCCTCACATTAGAGCCCACGTTAACTAGGTTAACGTGCCTTCTAACGTGGCCTTGCCAACCTTCGAGAACGTTAGTGACACTTAACATTGTCACTAACGTTCCAGTGTGCCCCTATGTCTCACGTTAGAGTCCCACGTTAACTAGGTTAACGTGGCTTCTAACGTGGCCTTGCCAACCTTCGAGAACGTTAGTGACACTTAACATTGTCACTAACGTTCCAGTGTGCCCCTATGTCTCACGTTAGAGTCCCACGTTAACGAAGTTAACGTGGCTTCTAACGTGGCCATTCTTAGCCATCCCCAACGTTAGTGACAATGTTGAGTGTCACTAACGTTGGCTCATTTTTCACTCATCAATGTTAGCTTCCACGTTAACTAAGTTAATGTGGAAGTTAACGTGGCTCCTTGGGGTTTTGTGGTTGCTTCCAACGTTAGTGACAATGTTGGGTGTCACTAACGTTGTCGACCACCCTTGCCTCTTACGTTAGCTCCCTCGTTAACCAAGTTAACGTGGAAGTTAACGTGGTACATTGCACCTTAGGCCAATGTTAGTGACAATGTTGAGTGTCACTAACATTGGCTTCCTTCCCCCTTTTAACGTTAGAGGCCACGTTAACTAAGTTAACGTGGACTCTAACGTGGCCACTTATGATCATTGGCCAATGTTAGTGATAATGTTAAGTGTCACTAACGTTGGCTCAAAGTCCCCTTCTTCACGTTAGAGTTCACGTTAACTTAGTTAACGTGACTCTTAACGTGGGCAATGATGGCTTTGAGAGCGTTATTGGCAATCACTTTTCTCATTAACTTCGCAAGTTACCTCCCATTCCACGTTAGTGGTAACGTTAATTAGATTAACGTGACTGCTAAGTGGTTCTTCCTTACTTCCTTTGGTCCTGAAATCAAGCAATAGAGTGCATCAAAGTTCTAGTCCAAGTCATGGGTAATGCAACATACAATTTGTTACTAAACTCATGCAAAATCCTCATGAAATCATGTAAAATGCACAATGTATGCTTGAATCAAGGTATAAGTGAATATCCACCCGAAACTAGCTTATTTCCTAAGGAAATGCATGAAACTACCTTAAAAACAGTAAAGAAAAGGTCAGTGAAACTGGCCAAGATGCCCTGGCATCACAACACCAAACTTAAAGCTTGCTTGTCCCTAAGCAAGTACTGGAACAAGAGAATGATGAATGGAATGCCAAGAGAAATGAGTCATTCTTGTGGAAGTCATGTCACTGATTTTATGGTGGTTTCATGCATAGCAACTTAGGTTCATTCCATTACTGGCTTTCAGACCTTTATCATGTCCTAAAAACACTGGCTTTGCTTACATCCCATGAGACTTTTATTGATCCTTTTATTGTCATTCCAGGGCTTATTTGTGTTCTTCAAGCTAAGTGCTCTGTAAGGGGGCAACTCTTTAAGATAAGCTTTCAGCCAACACTCCCGAACCAGTTGGTTCAAGGTGCTAGGTGTTGAGGCACCCCTAAGGACTTACTCCCTCAAGTCTCTCCCCCATACATACACACCACAGGCATCTAGTTCATTTATTTTCCTTCTTGAGACCTTGGTGTCCAGCACCTCTTTGGGTGCTCTGTAGTGAGGGTTACTCTTGATAGTGGACTTTCAGCTGATAATCCCGGGTTAGTTAACCCAAGTTACCAAGTGATAAAGCACTCCTGAGAGCTTATTCATCCAAGTAGATCCCTCACACAGGAGCACCACAGACACATGTCTTAAGATCTAAACCATTGGTGCCTAGCCTTATTGCTTACTCTTTTTCTTTTGTTTTTCACTTTCATTGTTCTTTCCCTTTCTCTTATTAGGATCTTGTTATATACTTAGTCTCATGGGTATATTCAAAGCAAAGTATTCAGGCCAGATAGTTGTCTTCCCACCTTATGGTTGAACCAGCTTAGCTAACTTATGATCGCACCAAAGACTCATGAATGCACTTCCATATTATGAACTCCACTCTGGTCTTTTTAAAACACAATCATTCTCTTTTTCATTTGATTCAAAAGGACAAGCATACAAGTAAATAAGGGAAAGATGCAGTGACACTTAAACCAGAAATCATAGATCTAAGCAATAAAAACTTAAAATGCAGAGTTGAACTAGGTTCTAATCAACACATGACTATTAATTAACACTGCATTCGGACTTCCAATTTTTAACATGATGAGTAGATGGAATTAAGTAGCAAGACAACCTTTGGGAGGTGGTTTGCTACACCAATCCAGTTGCCCTCTTGTTGTCATTGTCATAGTTCTTGATGCCTCACTTTCTTAGTTGAAGGTGCATCATCTCCTCATAAGCTTCCTGCAAGGTTATTGGAAGTTGCTTGTTTCCCAAGCACTTGAGAAATAGTCAGCTTGCATGTATGCTTATGATTTCTGAACTTATTTTGGTGTGTGAACACCAAACTTAGTTCCTTGCCTACTACAAAACCTTGCATGCATGCGTAGAACCTCGTATCTTGCTGTTAGCAACCAATTAACTAAAGACTAATCTATATCCAAGTGGTTCCCTTGATTGGTCAGAGCTAGCAATGTGCTTTGAGAGTGTAGTGTGATTCTGACTAGTATCCTTTGGTGGGACACCAAACTTAGAATCGCACTTTCACTATTGAATTGTTTTGGTGTGGAACACCAAACTTAGCTCCTTGCAATGCAGGGGAAACAACTTGTGATCTTTATTGAAATGCAGCTGAAAAAGTAGTTACCTAAGGTTGGGTTGCCTCCCAACAAAGCGCTCTTTTATCGTCGCTAGCTCAACGGGTCCTTACTTCACTTGAGATGATATTTTACGCTGGGGTTTTCCCCCATGTTGCCCAGATAATGCTTGAGTCTTTGTCCATTCACTGTAAAAGTCCTCTCTGACCTTTCATCCATGATTTCGATGTGTCCATATGGTGAGACTTTTGTGACAATAAAAGGCCCGGACCACCTCGATTTGAGTTTTCCTGGGAACAGTCTCAATTTGGAATTGTAGAGGAGTACTTGCTGCCCCTTTTCGAAATCTCTGGGTGCAAGATGCAGGTCATGTCTCCTCTTTGCCTTCTCTTTATATATCTTAGTATTTTCATAGGCTTGTGACCTGAATTCCTCCATCTCTTGCAGCTGCAAGATCCTCTTTGCACCAGCAGCAATGCTGTCAAAGTTTAGTATCTTGATGGCCCAGAGAGCTTTGTGTTCCAATTCTAGTGGTAAATGGCAAGCTTTCCCATAAACCAGTTGATATGGGGACATTCCCAGTGGTGTTTTGAATGCTGTCCTGTATGCCCAAAGAGCATCATCCAGCTTCTTCGCCCAATCCTTTCTTGATGCACCCACAGTCTTTTCCAGAATCCTCTTTAGCTCTTTGTTGGATATCTCTGTTTGTCCACTTGTTTGGGGATGGTAAGGTGTGGCTACCTTGTGTTTCACCCCATATCGTAGGAGAAGAGCCTCTAGTGGTTTGTTACAAAAATGGCTCCCTCCATCACTGATGAGGGCTCTTGGGACTCCGAACTGGCTGAAGATATTCTTCCTGAGGAAGTTCATGACCACTTTGTTGTCATTTGTTGGGGTTGCAATGGCCTCTACCCATTTGGACACATAATCCACTGCTACCAAGATGTACTTGTTTGCATATGAGGTTGGGAATGGTCCCATGAAATCTATTCCCCACACATCAAATACTTCCAGTTCCAAAATGAAATTCTGTGGCATGGTATTTCTTTTGGGCAAGTTCCCAGATCTTTGGCATTCATTGCAGTTCCTTACCAGTTCTTTGGCATCCTTGAAAAGGATGGGCCAAAAGAATCCACTTTGTAACATCTTTGCTGCAGTCCTGTCCCCTCCAAAGTGGCCTCCGTAGCATGAGCCGTGGCAATTCCATAGTACTTCTCGTCCTTCCTCTTCTGAGACACATCTTCTAAGGATTCCATCTGAACACTTCTTGAAGAGATAAGGCTCGTCCCAGATAAAGTATTTTGCATCATTCATGAGCTTCCTCTTTTGATATTTATTGATCCCTGGAGGTAGAGCCCCAGTTGCCTTGAAATTGGCAATGTCTGCAAACCATGGGGCTTTGTGCACTGTCATTAACTACTCATCAGGGAAGAGCTCGTTCACACTCATATCATGTGTTCCCCCTTCCTCATGAGGAATCCTGGATAGGTGATCTGCCACCTTGTTCTCCACTCCCTTCTTATCTCTGATTTCAATATCAAACTCCTGCAATAATAAGATCCACCTTATTAGTCTTGGTTTTGATTCTTGCTTGGCAAATAAATATTTAAGTGCTGTGTGATCTGTAAAAACAATTACTTTAGCACCAATGAGGTATGATCTAAACTTGTTAAACGCAAAAACTATGGCTAGCAATTCCTTTTCAGTAGTGGTATAATTTCTTTGAGCATCATTGAGGACCTTGCTAGCGTAGTATATTACATAGACTAAGTTATTTTTCCTCTGCCCTAACACTGCCCCTACTGCAAAGTCAGATGCATCACACATCAATTCAAAGGGTAAGTTCCAATCAGGTGGGGAGATGATAGGGGCAGAGGACAATCTTTCTTTCAAATGCTTGAATGCCAACATGCAGGTTTCATCGAAGATGAATGGTGTATCTGATACAAGGAGATTACTCAAGGGCTTAGCTATTTTTGAAAAATCTTTAATAAATCTTCTATAAAAGCCAGCATGCCCTAAAAAGCTTCTAATTGCCTTGACATCACTGGGTGGAGGAAGCTTTTCAATAAGTTCCACTTTAGCCCTATCCACTTCGATTCCTTGGTTAGAAATCTTACGGCCAAGAACTATTCCTCCTGTCACCATAAAGTGACATTTCTCCCAGTTCAAGACCAAATTGGTCTCTTGGTATCTTTTCAATACCAAGGCTAGGTGATTCAAGCAACTAGTAAAAGAATCTCTGAATACCGAGAAATCATCCATAAAAACTTCAATGAATTTCTCTATCATATCTGAGAAGATAGAAAGCATGCAGCGTTGGAAAGTCGCAGGTGCATTACATAGCCCAAATGGCATGCGCCTGTAGGCAAACACTCCATATGGACAGGTAAATGAAGTTTTCTCTTGGTCTCTAGGATCAACCACTATTTGGTTATATCCTGAATAACCATCAAGAAAATAGTAATAAGCATGTCCTGCGAGTCTTTCCAACATCTGATCCATGAATGGGAGAGGGAAATGATCCTTTCGTGTAGCTTCATTGAGTTTCCAATAGTCAATGCACATCCGCCATCCTGTGACGGTCCTTGTAGGTATCAGTTTGTTCCTCTCATTGGGAACCACAGTGATTCCTCCTTCTTGGGCACAACATGCATGGGGCTGACCCAAGGGCTGTCTGAGATCGGGTATATTACTCCTCCTTGCCAAAGCTTCATAACCTCTTTCTGTACCACTTCCTTCATGATTGGGTTCAGCCTTCTTTGTGATTGAATGGATGGTTTTGCATCATCTTCCAACAATATTTTATGCATGCATATAGCTGAACTGATTCCCTTCAGGTCAGTAAGGGTCCATCCGATGACGTCCTTATGCTCCCGCAGCACCTTGAGCAGTTCATCCTCTTGATCTTGGCTGAGGCATGAGCTTATGATCACTGGGTAGTTTTCATTTTCTCCTAAGTATGCATATTTGAGAGTTGATGGCAATGCTTTGAGTTCAACCTTGGGTTCCTCTGACTTTTCAGTCTCTTCCTTTGGTGCATCTTGTACATGACTCTCTACTGTTGCAACATCCTCACTTGATATATACTCCTCCTCCATTGATCTCTCGGGCTCTTCATGCTCTTCTTCTTCAAAACACTCCTGCACTTCTTCTTCAAGTGCGTCTAACCTCATGCATTCCCCCAATTGTTCTGGTGGGTAACTCATGGCCTTGAACACATTGAATGTCATCTTTTCATTGTGTAATCTCAAGGTAAGATCACCTTTTTGGACATCAATGATAGCTCCAGCAGTAGCCAAGAACGGCCTTCCCAGAATAATGGAGGTCTTGGCTTCCTCCTGCATGTCCACACTACAAAATCTGTCGGGAGCATGAAATCTCCTACTTTCACCAACAAATCCTCTACTATGCCATGAGGGAACTTGAACGATCGGTCTGCCAGTTGTAAGGCTGGTGCGCGAAATTGTGATCAATACTTTTCACAACTCAAATAATCCTCGGTAATGAATCCAAAAACTTGGTGTTCAATACCATGGCTTAAACACAACTTCGCACAACAAACCAGCAAGTGTACTGGGTCGTCCAAGTAATAAACCTTACGCGAGTAAGGGTTGATCCCACAGAGATTGTTGGTATGAAGCAAGCTATGGTCACCTTGTAAATCTTAGTCAGGCAAACTTAAATGGGTATGGTGATATACGAATAAAACATAAAGATAAAGATAGAGATACTTATGTAATTCATTGGCAGGAATTTTAGATAAGAGTATGAAGATGCTGGTCCCTTCCGTCTCTCTGCTTTCCTACTGTCTTCATCCAATCCTTCTTACTCCTTTCCATGGCAAGCTTAAGCAAGGGTTTCACCGTTGTCAGTGGCTACCTCCCATCCTCTCAGTGGAAATGTTCAACGCACCCTGTCACGGCACGGCTATCCATCTGTCGGTTCTCGATCAGGCCGGAATAGAATCCAGTGATTCTTTTGCGTCTGTCACTAACGCCCCGCCCTCAGGAGTTTGAAGCACGTCATAGTCAATTAGTCATTGAATCCTACTCAAAATACCACAGACAAGGTTAGACCTTCCGGATTCTCTTGAATGCCGCCATCAGTTCTAGCCTATACCACGAAGACTCTGATATCACGGAATGGCTGGCTCGGTTGTCAGGCGATCAACCATGCATCGTGTATCAGGAATCCAAGAGGTATTCACCCAATCGAAAGTAGAACGGAGGTGGTTGTCAGTCACACGTTCATAGGTGAGAATGATGATGAGTGTCACGGATCATCACATTCATCAAGTTGAAGAACAAGTGATATCTTAGAACAAGAACAAGCGGAATTGAATAGAAGAGAAATAGTAATTGCATTAATACTCGAGGTACAGCAGAGCTCCACACCTTAATCTATGGTGTGTAGAAACTCCACCGTTGAAAATACATAAGAACAAGGTCTAGGCATGGCCGAATGGCCAGCCTCCCAATGATCTAAGATAGCATTAGAACAAAGATAACTACCCAAATGTCTCAATACAATAGTAAAAGGTCCTACTTATAGAGAACTAGTAGCCTAAGGTTTACAAAGATGAGTAAATGACATAAAAATCCACTTCTGGGCCCACTTGGTATGTGCTTGGGCTGAGCAATGAAGCATTTTCGTGTAGAGACTCCTCTTGGAGTTAAACGCCAGCTTTGGTGCCAGTTTGGGCGTTTAACTCCCATTCTTGTGCCAGTTCCGGCGTTTAACGCTGGGAATTCTGAGGGTGACTTTGAATGCCGGTTTGGGCCATCAAATCTTGGGCAAAGTATAGACTATCATATATTGCTGGAAAGCCCAGGATGTCTACTTTTCAACGCCGTTGAGAGCGCGCCAATTGAGCTTCTGTAGCTCCAGAAAATCCACTTCGAGTGCAGGGAGGTCAGAATCCAACAGCATCTGCAGTCCTTCTTAGTCTCTAAATCAGATTTTTGCTCAGGTCCCTCAATTTCAGCCAGAAAATACCTGAAATAACAGAAAAACACACAAACTCATAGTAAAGTCCAGAAAAGTGAATTTTAACTAAAAACTAATAAAAATATACTAAAAACTAACTAGATCATACTAAAAACATACTAAAAACAATGCCAAAAAGCGTACAAATTATCTGCTCATCACAACACCAAACTTAAATTGTTGCTTGTCCTCAAGCAACTGAAAATCAAATAAGATAAAAAGAAGAGAATATGCAATGAATTCCAAAAACATCTATGAAGATCAGTATTAATCAGATGAGCGGGGCTTTTAGCTTTTTGCCTCTGAACAGTTTTGGCATCTCACTCTATCCTTTGAAATTCAGAATGATTGGCTTCTTTAGGAACTCAGAATCCAGATAGTGTCATTGATTCTCCTAGTTAAGTATGATGATTCTTGAACACAGCTACTTATTGAGTCGTGGCCGTGGCCCAAAGCACTCTGTCTTCCAGTATTACCACCGAATACATACATGCCACAGACACATAATTGGGTGAACCTTTTCAGATTGTGACTCAGCTTTGCTAGAGTCCCCAATTAGAGGTGTCCAGGGTTCTTAAGCACACTCTTTTTGCCTTGGATCACAACTTTATTTCTTTCTTTTTCTTTCTTTTTCTTTCTTTTTCTCTTTCTTTTTCTTTCTCTCTTTTTTTTTTCGAATATTTTTTTTTTGAATCACTACTTTTTCTTGCTTCAAGAATCATTTTAATGATTTTTCAGATCCTCAGTAACATGTCTCCTTTTTCATCATTCTTTCAAGAGCCAACATTCATGAATCACAAATTCAAAAGATATATGCACTGTTTAAGCATACATTCAGAAAACAAAAATATTGCCACCACATCAAAATAATTAAACTGTTATAAAATTCAAAATTCATGCAATTCTTTTCTTTTTCAATTAAGAACATTTTTTTATTTAAGAGAGGTGATGGATTCATAGGACATTCATAACTTTAAGGCATAGACACTAAGACACTAATGATCATAAGACACAAACATAGACAAACATAAGCACTAAAATTCGAAAAACAGGAAAATAAAGAACAAGGAAATTAAGGAACGGGTCCACCTTAGTGATGGCGGCTCTTTCTTCCTCTTGAAGATCCTATGGAGTGCTTGAGCTCCTCAATGTCTCTTCCTTGTCTTTGTTGCTCCTCTCTCATGATTCTTTGATCTTCTCTAATTTCATGGAGGATGATGGAGTGTTCTTGATGCTCCACCCTTAGTTGTCCCATGTTGGAACTCAATTCTCCTAGGGAGGTGTTTAGTTGCTCCCAATAGTTTTGTGGAGGAAAGTGCATCCCTTGAGGCATCTCAGGGATTTGATGATGAGAGGGGTCTCTTGTTTGCTCCATCCTCTTCTTAGTGATGGGTTTGTCCTCATCAATAGGGATGTCTCCCTCTATGTCAACTCCAACCGAATAACAGAGGTGACAAATGAGATGAGGGAAGGCTAACCTTGCCAAGGTAGAAGACTTGTCCGCCACCTTATAAAGTTCTTGAGATATAACCTCATGAACTTCTATTTCTTCTCCAATCATGATGCTATGAATCATGATAGCCCGGTCTATGGTAACTTCGGACCGGTTGCTAGTGGGAATGATTGAGCGTTGGATAAACTCCAACCATCCTCTAGCCACGGGTTTGAGGTCATGCCTTCTCAATTGAACCGGCTTCCCTCTTGAATCTCTCTTCCATTGGGCGCCCTCTTCACATATGACTGTGAGGACTTGGTCCAACCTTTGATCAAAGTTGACCCTTCTAGTGTAAGGATGTTCATCTCCTTGCATCATGGGCAAGTTGAATGCCAATCCTTACATTTTCCGGACTAAAATCCAAGTATTTCCCCTGAACCATAGTAAGATAATTCTTTGGATCCGGGTTCACACTTTGATCATGGTTCTTGGTGATCCATGCATTGGCATAGAACTCTTGAACCATTAAGATTCCGACTTGTTGAATGGGGTTGGTAAGAACTTCCCAACCTCTTCTTCGGATCTCATGTCGGATCTCCGGATATTCACTCTTTTTGAGTGAAAAAGGGACCTCGGGGATCACCTTCTTCAAGGCCACAACTTCATAGAAATGGTCTTGATGCACCCTTGAGATGAATCTCTCCATCTCCCATGACTCGGAGATAGAAGCTTTTGCCTTCCCTTTCCTCTTTCTAGAGGTTTCTCCGGCCTTGGATGTTATAAATGGTTATGGAAAAACAAAAAGCAATGCTTTTACCACACCAAACTTAAAGGGTTTGCTCGTCCTCGAGCAAAATAAGAAAGAAGAGAGTAGAAGAAGAAGAAATGAGAAAGAAGGGAATGGCTTTGTGTTCGGCCAAAAAAAAGGGAGAAGTAGTGTTTAGGTTGTGTGAAAATGAAGGAGTGAAGATGGGTTTATATAGGAGAGGGGGAGGGTTGATGTTCGGCTATGTATGGGTGGGTTGGGTGGGAAAGTGGTTTGAATTTGAATGGTGAGGTAGGTGAGGTTTTATGAAGGATGGATGTGAGTGGTGAAGAGAAAGATGGGATTTGATAGGTGAAAGGTTTTTTTGGGGAAGAGGTGTTGAGGTGATTGGTGAATGGGTGAAGAAGAGAGAGAGTGGTGGGGTAGGTGGGGATCCTGTGGGGTCCACAGATCCTGAGGTGTCAAGGAAAAGTCATCCCTGCACCAAATGGCATGCAAAAATGCGTTTTTAGCCATTTCTGGCGTTTAACGCCAGTCTAGTGCCCCTTTCTGGCGTTAAACGCCCAGAATGGTGCCAGACTGGGCGTTAAACGCCCAACAGCTAGCCTTACTGGCGTTTAAACGCCAGCACGTTCACCTCCAGGGTGTGCTGTTTTTCTTTCTGCTTTTCATTCTATTTTTTTGCCTTTTTTATTGATTTTGTGACTTCTCATGATCATCAACCTACAAAAAAATATAAAATAATAAAGAAAAATAGATAAAAACATAACATTGGGTTGCCTCCCAACAAGCGCTTCTTTAATGTCAGTAGCTTGACAGAGGACTCTCATGGAACCTCACAGATACTCAGAGCAATGTTGGAACCTCCCAACAACAAACTTAGAGTTTGAATGTGGGGGTTCAACACCAAACTTAGAATTTGGTTGTGGCCTCCCAACACCAAACTTAGAGTTTGACTGTGGGGGCTCTGTTTGGCTCTGTTTTGAGAGAAGCTCTTCATGCTTCCTCTCCATGGTGACAGAGGGATATCCTTGAGCCTTAAACACCAAGGATTCTTCATTCACTTGAATGATCAACTCTCCTCTATCAACATCAATCACAGCCTTTGCTGTGGCTAGGAAGGGTCTGCCAAGGATGATGGATTCATCCATGCACTTCCCAGTCTCTAGGATTATGAAATCAGTAGGGATGTAATGGTCTTCAAATTTTACCAAAACATCCTCTACAAGTCCATAAGCTTGTTTTCTTGAGTTGTTTGCCATCTCTAGTGAGATTTTTGCAGTTTGCACCTCAAAGATTCCTAGCTTCTCCATTACAGAGAGAGGCATGAGGTTTACACTTGACCCTAAGTCACACAAGGCCTTCTTGAAGGTCATGGTGCCTATGGTACAAGGTATTGAAAACTTCCCAGGATCCTGTCTCTTTTGAGGTAGTTTCTGCCTAGACAAGTCATCCAGTTCTTTGGTGAGCAAAGGGGGTTCATCCTCCCAAGTCTCATTTCCATATAACTTGTCATTTAGCTTCATGATTGCTCCAAGGTATTTAGCAACTTGCTCTTCAGTGACATACTCATCCTCTTCAGAGGAAGAATACTCATCAGAGCTCATGAATGGCAGAAGTAAGTCCAATGGAATCTCTATGGTCTCATTTTGAGCTTCAGATTCCCATGGTTCCTCATTGGGGAACTCATTGGAGGCCAGTGGACGTCCATTGAGGTCTTCCTCAGTGGCATTCACTGCCTCTTCCCCCTCTCCAAATTCGGCCATGTTGATGGCCTTGCACTCTCCTTTTGGATTTTCTTCTGTATTGCTTGGGAGAGTACTAGGAGGGAGTTCAGTAATTTTCTTACTCAGCTGACCCACTTGTGCCTCCAAGTTTCTAATGGAGGACCTTGTTTCAGTCATGAAACTTTGAGTGGTTTTGATTAGATCAGATACCATGGTTGCTAAGTCAGAGGTATTCTGCTTAGAGCTCTCTGTCTGTTGCTGAGAAGATGATGGGAAAGGCTTGCTATTGCTAAACCTGTTTCTTCCACCATTATTATTGTTGAAACCTTGTTGAGGTCTCTGTTGATCCTTCCATGAGAAATTTGGATGATTTCTCCATGAAGAATTATAGGTGTTCCCATAGGGTTCTCCCATGTAATTCACCTCTTCCATTGAAGGGTTCTCAGGTTCATAAGCTTCTTCCTCAGATGAAGCTTCTTTAGTACTGCTTGGTGCATTTTGCATTCCAGACAGACTTTGAGAAATCATATTGACTTGTTGAGTCAATATTTTGTTCTGAGCCAATATGGCATTCAGAGTGTCAATCTCAAGAACTCCTTTCTTCTGACTAGTCCCATTGTTCACAGGATTCCTTTCAGAAGTGTACATGAATTGGTTATTTGCAACCATTTCAATCAGCTCTTGAGCTTCTGTAGGCGTCTTCTTCAGATGAAGAGATCCTCCAGCAGAGCTATCCAAAGACATCTTGGACAGTTCAGAGAGACCATCATAGAAAATACCTATGATGCTCCATTCAGAAAGCATGTCAGAGGGACACTTTCTGATTAATTGTTTGTATCTTTCCCAAGAATCATAGAGGGATTCTCCTTCCTTCTGTCTAAAGGTTTGGACTTCCACTCTAAGCTTACTCAATTTTTGAGGTGGAAAGAACTTTACCAAGAAGGCATTGACTAGCTTTTCCCAAGAGTCCAGGCTTTCTTTAGGTTGAGAGTCCAACCATGTCCTAGCTCTGTCTCTTACAGCAAAAGGGAATAGCATAAGTCTGTAGACCTCAGGGTCAACCCCATTAGTCTTGACAGTGTCACAGATTTGCAAGAATTCAGCTAAGAACTGATGAGGATCTTCCAATGAAAGTCCATGGAACTTGCAATTCTGTTGCATTAGAGAAACTAATTGAGGCTTAAGCTCAAAGTTGTTTGCTCCAATGGCAGGGATAGAGATGCTTCTCCCATAGAAGTCGGGAGTAGGTGCGGTAAAGTCACCCAGCACCTTCCTTGCATTGTTGGCATTGTTGTTGTTTTCGGCTGCCATGGGTTCTTCTTCTTTGAAGATTTCTGTTAGGTCGTCTACAGAGAGTTGTGCCTTGGCTTCTCTTAGCTTTCTCTTCAAGGTCCTTTCAGGTTCAGGATCAGCCTCAACAAGAATGTTTTTGTCCTTGCTCTTGCTCATAAGAAAGAGAAGAGAACAAGAAAATATGGAATCCTCTATGTCACAGTATAGAGATTCCTTGAGGTGTCAGAGGAAAAGAAAAATAGAAGGCAGAAGTAGAAAATTCGAACTTATCAAAGAAGATGGAGTTCGAATTTTGCATTAAGGAATAGTGTTAGTCCATAAATAGAAGGATGTGAGAAGAAGGGAAGTAATTTTCGAAAATTAAGTAAAAGGTTTTAAAAACATTTTGAAAAACACTAATTAATTTTCGAAAACCAAGAGTGGGAAAGAGATCAAGTGATTTTTGAAAAAGATTTTGAAATTAGAGATCAAAAAGATTTGATTGAAAACTATTTTGAAAAAGATGTGGTTAAGAAGATATGATTAGTTTTAAAAAGATGTGATTGAGAAGATATGATTTGAAAAACATTTAAAAAAAGATTTGATTTTGAAAATTAAAATCTTGGCTAACAAGAAAAGATATGATTCAAACATTAAACCTTTCTCAACAGAAAAGGCAACATACTTGAAATGTTGAATCAAATCATTAATTGATACCAAGTATTTTTGAAAATGGAAAGAAATTGATTTTGAAAAAGATTTGATTGAAAAAATTGATTTGAAAAAGATTTGATTTTGAAAAATTTTGAGAACTTGAAAAAAAATTGATTTGAAAACAAAATCTTCCCTCTTGTGCCATCCTGGCATTAAACGCCCAGAATGGTGCACATTCTGGCGTTTAACGCCCAAAATGCTACCCTTTTGGGCGTTAAACGCCTAACCAGGTACCCTGGCTGGCGTTTAAACGCCAGTCTGTCCTTCTTCACTGGGCGTTTTGAACGCCCAGCTTTTTCTGTATAATTCCTCTGCTGTATGTTCTGAATCTTCAATTCTCTGTATTATTGACTTGAAAAGACACAAATAAAAAATATTTTTGGATTTTTAATAGTGAGGAATAATCAAAATGCAACTAAAATCAAATAATAATGCATGCAAGACACCAAACTTAGCAATTTGTATACTACTGACATTAATGAGAATGCATATGAGACACATAAACACTCAAGTCAAGAGGAATTAAAGATCAGAGTAATGAAATCATCAAGAACATCTTGAAGATCACTAAGACACATGCATGAATGCAAGGAGAACAGAAACATGCAATTGACACCAAACTTAATATGAGACACTAGACTCAAACAAGAAATTTTTGGATTTTATGATTTTGTAATTTTTTTTTTGGATTTTCGAAAATTAAGTGGAAAAAGAAAATAAAGATATCAAAATTCTTAATGAGAGTTCCAGGAATCATGCAATGTTTAGTCTAAGACTCCGGTCCAGGAATTAGACATGGCTTCACAGCCAGCCAAGCTTTCAAAGAAAGCTTCGGTCCAAAACACTAGACATGGCCAATGGCCAGCCAAGCCTTAGCAGATCACTGCTCCAACAGCAAGAATGATAGAAATCAACATGCTCTTGTGATGATAAGTTGAAACCTCGGTCCAATGAAATTAGACATGGCTTCACAGCCAGCCAGACTTCAACAAATCATCATGAAACTCTAGAATTCGTCTTTAAGAATTCCGAAAAAAAAATACCTAATCTAAGCAACAAGATGAACCGTCAGTTGTCCAAACTCAACAATCCCCGGCAACGGCGCCAAAAACTTGGTGCGCGAAATTGTGATCAATACTTTTCACAACTCAAATAATCCCCGGTAATGAATCCAAAAACTTGGTGTTCAATACCATGGCTTAAACACAACTTCGCACAACTAACCAGCAAGTGTACTGGGTCGTCCAAGTAATAAACCTTACGTGAGTAAGGGTCGATCCCACAGAGATTGTTGGTATGAAGCAAGCTATGGTCACCTTGTAAATCTTAGTCAGGAAAACTCAAATGGGTATGGTGATATACGAATAAAACATAAAGATAAAGATAAAGATAGAGATACTTATGTAATTCATTGGCATGAATTTCAGATAAGAGTATGAAGATGCTGGTCCCTTCCGTCTCTCTGCTTTCCTACTATTTTCATCCAATCCTTCTTACTCCTTTCCAAGGCAAGCTTAAGCAAGGGTTTCACCGTTGTCAGTGGCTACCTCCCATCCTCTCAGTGGAAATGTTCAACGCACCCTGTCACGGCACGGCTATCCATCTGTCGGTTCTCGATCAGGCCGGAATAGAATCCAGTGATTCTTTTGCGTCTGTCACTAACGCCCCGCCCTCAGGAGTTTGAAGCACGTCACAGTCAATCAGTCATTGAATCCTACTCAGAATACCACAGACAAGGTTAGAGCTTCCGGATTCTCTTGAATGCCGCCATCAGTTCTAGCCTATACCACGAAGACTCTGATCTCACGAAATGGCTGGCTCGGTTGTCAGGCGAGCGCTCGGTTGTCAGGCGATCAACCATGCATCGTGTATCAGGAATCCAAGAGATATTCACCCAATCGAAGGTAGAACGGAGGTGGTTGTCAGTCACACGTTCATAGGTGAGAATGATGATGAGTGTCACGGATCATCACATTCATCAAGTTGAAGAACAAGTGATATCTTAGAACAAGAACAAGCGGAATTGAATAGAAGAACAATAGTAATTGCATTAATACTCGAGGTACAGCAGAGCTCTACACCTTAATCTATGGTGTGTAGAAACTCCACCGTTGAAAATACATAAGAACAAGGTCTAGGCATGGCCAAATGGCCAGCCTCCCAATGATCTAAGATAGCATCAGAACAAAGATAACTACCCAGATGTCTCAATACAATAGTAAAAGGTCCTACTTATAGAGAACTAGTAGCCTAAGGTTTACAGAGATGAGTAAATGACATAAAAATCCACTTCTGGGCCCACTTGGTGTGTGCTTGGGCTGAGCAATGAAGCATTTTCGTGTAGAGACTCCTCTTGGAGTTAAACGCCAGCTTTGGTGCCAGTTTGGGCGTTTAACTCCCATTCTTGTGCCAGTTCCGGCGTTTAACGCTGGGAATTCTGAGGGTGACTTTGAACGCCGGTTTGGGCCATCAAATCTTGGGCAAAGTATGGACTATCATATATTACTGGAAAGCCCAGGATGTCTACTTTCCAACGCCGTTGAGAGCGCGCCAATTGGGTTTCTGTAGCTCCAGAAAATCCACTTCGAGTGCAGGGAGGTCAGAATCCAACAGCATCTGCAGTCCTTCTTAGTCTCTAAATCAGATTTTTGCTCAGGTCCCTCAATTTCAGCCAGAAAATACCTGAAATCACAGAAAAACACACAAACTCATAGTAAGGTCCAGAAAAGTGAATTTTAACTAAAAACTAATAAAAATATACTAAAAACTAACTAGATCATACTAAAAACATACTAAAAACAATGCCAAAAAGCGTACAAATTATTCGCTCATCAAAGGCCATTTTTGTTGGTTTAGCCTCCTCGATCTTCATCTTCCTCATCACTGCTACTGACATCAAATTGATGCTGGCTCCTAAGTCACAAAGGGCCTTCTCTACTGTGATTTCCCCTATAATACAAAGGATCTGAAAGCTCCCAGGATCCTTCAACTTCTAGGGTAGTTTGTGCTGGATGATAGCACTATATTTTTCGGTTAGTATCACAGTCTCATTGTTCTTCCAACTTCTCTTCTTAGTCATCAGCTCCTTCAGGAACTTGGCATAGAGTGGCATTTGTTCTATTGCTTCAGCAAAGGGTATGTTGATTTGTAGTTTCTTGAAGATTTCCAAGAATCTCACGAACTGGTTGTCATCTTCCTTTTTCTTCAACTGCTGAGGATATGGAGCTCTTGAGATGTTCAGTTTTGGCATCCCTTTTTCTTTTTGTGGACTTGAAGTGGGAGTTTGAACTTCATCTTGCTCTTCTCCCTTTTCATTTGAACCTTCTTCTTGTGGTTTTTGGGAGAGTTCCTTAAGTTCCTTCCCACTCCTAAGTGTTATAGCTTGACACTCCTCCTCTTTGCTTGAATTGTTATCATTGCAAAGGTTGTGGTTAGAAAGCTGCTTGAATAGATAACCAATTTGTGTCTCCAGTTTCTTGATGGCAGCATTTTGATTCTGCATGTTTGACTGCACTTCCTCTCGAAATACTTTACTGTTTCGGACGTCTTTTCATATTCCTTCAAGTAAGGTTTCAAGCTTAGAGAGTCTATCATCAATTGATGGTAGATTGGGATTAGAGGTGGTAGGATGAGAGGTGTTGTTTTAGTTTTGATATGGGTGTGGAGAAGTGTTGTTGTGGGGGTGTTGATATGTCCTCTGTGTGAATGGTTGATGAGCTGCATTGTTGTTGGAGTTGTAACGTCTCTGGTCTTGGCTTTGATCTTGCTGATTCCCCCACCCAAAGTTTGGGTGGTTCCTCCTTCCAAGGTTGTGTGTCTTGGAGTATGGATCATGGTTCTGTCTAGGTGAATTCCCAATGTAGTTGGCTTGCTCAAGGTTACCCTCTGCCTCTTCATCCATTCCTTCTTGGGTTGTTGATGAAGTGGTGATGGCTGCCACTTGGTTCCTCTCCATCTTCTTGGTGAGGTTGGTGCACGAAATTGTGATCAATACTTTTCACAACTCAAATAATCCCCGGTAATGAATCCAAAAACTTGGTGTTCAATACCATGGCTTAAACACAACTTCGCACAACTAACCAGCAAGTGTACTGGGTCGTCCAAGTAATAAACCTTACGTGAGTAAGGGTCGATCCCACAGAGATTGTTGGTATGAAGCAAGCTATGGTCACCTTGTAAATCTTAGTCAGGAAAACTCAAATGGGTATGGTGATATACGAATAAAACATAAAGATAAAGATAAAGATAGAGATACTTATGTAATTCATTGGCATGAATTTCAGATAAGAGTATGAAGATGCTGGTCCCTTCCGTCTCTCTGCTTTCCTACTATTTTCATCCAATCCTTCTTACTCCTTTCCATGGCAAGCTTAAGCAAGGGTTTCACCGTTGTTAGTGGCTACCTCCCATCCTCTCAGTGGAAATGTTCAACGCACCCTGTCACGGCACGGCTATCCATCTGTCGGTTCTCGATCAGGCCGGAATAGAATCCAGTGATTCTTTTGCGTCTGTCACTAACGCCCCGCCCTCAGGAGTTTGAAGCACGTCACAGTCAATCAGTCATTGAATCCTACTTAGAATACCACAGACAAGGTTAGACCTTCCGGATTCTCTTGAATTCCGCCATCAGTTCTAGCCTATACCACGAAGACTCTGATCTCACGAAATGGCTGGCTCGGTTGTCAGGCGAGCGCTCGGTTGTCAGGCGATCAACCATGCATCGTGTATCAGGAATCCAAGAGATATTCACCCAATCGAAGGTAGAACGGAGGTGGTTGTCAGTCACACGTTCATAGGTGAGAATGATGATGAGTGTCACGGATCATCACATTCATCAAGTTGAAGAACAAGTGATATCTTAGAACAAGAACAAGCGGAATTGAATAGAAGAACAATAGTAATTGCATTAATACTCGAGGTACAGCAGAGCTCCACACCTTAATCTATGGTGTGTAGAAACTCCACCGTTGAAAATACATAAGAACAAGGTCTAGGCATGGCCGAATGGCCAGCCTCCCAATGATCTAAGATAGCATCAGAACAAAGATAACTACCCAGATGTCTCAATACAATAGTAAAAGGTCCTACTTATAGAGAACTAGTAGCCTAAGGTTTACAGAGATGAGTAAATGACATAAAAATTCACTTCTGGGCCCACTTGGTGTGTGCTTGGGCTGAGCAATAAAGCATTTTCGTGTAGAGACTCCTCTTGGAGTTAAACGCCAGCTTTGGTGCCAGTTTGGGCGTTTAACTCCCATTCTTGTGCCAGTTCCGGCGTTTAACGCTGGGAATTCTGAGGGTGACTTTGAACGCCGGTTTGAGCCATCAAATCTTGGGCAAAGTATGGACTATCATATATTACTGGAAAGCCAGGATGTCTACTTTCCAACGCCGTTGAGAGCCCGCCAATTGGGTTTCTGTAGCTCCAGAAAATCCACTTCGAGTGCAGGGAGGTCAGAATCCAACAGCATCTGCAGTCCTTCTTAGTCTCTAAATCAGATTTTTGCTCAGGTCCCTCAATTTTAGCCAGAAAATACCTGAAATCACAGAAAAACACACAAACTCATAGTAAAGTCCAGGAAAGTGAATTTTAACTAAAAACTAATAAAAATATACTAAAAACTAACTAGATCATACTAAAAACATACTAAAAACAATGCCAAAAAGCGTACAAATTATCCGCTCATCACAACACCAAACTTAAATTGTTGCTTGTCCTCAAGCAACTGAAAATCAAATAAGATAAAAAGAAGAGAATATGCAATGAATTCCAAAAACATCTATGAAGATCAATATCAATTAGATGAGCGGGGCTTTTAGCTTTTTGCCTCTGAACAGTTTTGGCATCTCACTCTATCCTTTGAAATTCAGAATGATTGGCTTCTTTAGGAACTCAGAATCCAGATAGTGTTATTGATTCTCCTAGTTAAGTATGATGATTCTTGAACATAGCTAGTTACTGAGTCTTGGCCATGGCCCAAAGCACTCTGTCTTCCAGTATTACCACCGGATACATACATGCCACAGACACATAATTGGGTGAACCTTTTCAGATTGAGACTCAGCTTTGCTAGAGTCCCCAATTAGAGGTGTCCAGGGTTCTTAAGCACACTCTTTTTGCCTTGGATCACAACTTTATTTCTTTATTTTTCTCTTTTTTTCGTTTTCTTTTCTCTTTTTTTTCGGAATTTTTTTTTTGTATTCACTGCTTTTTCTTGCTTCAAGAATCATTTTTATGATTTTTCAGATCCTCAGTAACATGTCTCCTTTTTCATCATTCTTTCAAGAGCCAACATTCATGAACCACAAATTCAAAAGACATATGCACTGTTTAAGCATACATTCAGAGAACAAAAGTATTGCCACCACATCAAAATAATTAAACTGTTATAAAATTCAAAATTCATGCAATTCTTCTCTTTTTCAATTAAGAACATTTTTCATTTAAGAAAGGTGATGGATTCATAGGACATTCATAACTTTAAGGCATAGACACTAAGACACTAACGATCACAAGACACAAACATGGACAAACATAAGCACTAAAATTCGAAAAACAGGAAAATAAAGAACAAGGAAATTAAGGAACGGGTCCACCTTAGTGATGGCGGCTCTTTCTTCCTCTTGAAGATCCTATGGAGTGCTTGAGCTCCTCAATATCTCTTCCTTGTCTTTGTTGCTCCTCTCTCATGATTCTTTGATCTTCTCTAACTTCATGGAGGATGATGGAGTGTTCTTGATGCTCCACCCTTAGTTGTCCCATGTTGGAACTCAATTCTCCTAGGGAGGTGTTTAGTTGCTCCCAATAGTTTTGTGGAGGAAAGTGCATCCCTTGAGGTATCTCAGGGATCTCATGATGAGTGGGGTCTCTTGTGTGCTCCATCCTCTTCTTAGTGATGGGCTTGTCCTCATCAATAGGGGTGTCTCCCTCTATGTCAACTCCAACTGAATAACAGAGGTGACAAATGAGATGAGGGAAGGCTAACCTTGCCAAGGTAGAGGGCTTGTCCGCCACCTTATAAAGCTCTTGAGCTATAACCTCATGAACTTCTATTCCTTCTCCAATCATGATGCTATGAATCATGATAGCCCGGTCTATGGTAACTTCAGACCGGTTGCTAGTGGGAATGATTGAGCGTTGGATAAACTCCAACCATCCTCTAGCCACGGGTTTGAGGTCATGCCTTCTCAATTGAACCGGCTTCCCTCTTGAATCTCTCTTCCATTGGGCGCCCTCTTCACATATGACTGTGAGGACTTGGTCCAACCTTTGATCAAGGTTGACCCTTCTAGTGTAAGGATGTTCATCTCCTTGCATCATGGGCAAATTGAATGCCACCCTTACACTTTCCGGACTAAAATCCAAGTATTTCCCCGAACCATAGTAAGATAATTCTTTGGATCCGGGTTCATACTTTGGTCATGGTTCTTGGTGATCCATGCATTGGCATAGAACTCTTGAACCATTAAGATTCCGACTTGTTGAATGGGGTTGGTAAGAACTTCCCAACCTCTTCTTCGGATCTCATGTCGGATCTCCGGATATTCACTCTTTTTGAGTGAAAAAGGGACCTCGGGGATCACCTTCTTCAAGGCCACAACTTCATAGAAGTGGTCTTGATGCACCTTTGAGATGAATATCTCCATCTCCCATGACTCGGAGGTGGAAGCTTTTGCCATCCCTTTCCTCTTTCTAGAGGTTTCTCCGGCCTTGGATGCCATAAATGGTTATGGAAAAACAAAAAGCAATGCTTTTACCACACCAAAACTAAAATGTTTGCTCGTCCTCGAGCAAAAGAAGAAAGAAGAGAGTAGAAGAAGAAGAAATGAAGGAGATGGGAATGGCTTTTGTTTTCAGCCAAGAAGGGGAAGAAGTAGTGTTTAGGTTGTGTGAAAATGAAGGAGTGAAGGAGGGTTTATATAGGAGTGGGGGAAGGGTAGGGTTCGGTCAATTGAGGGTGGGTTTGGGTGGGAAAGTGGTTTGAATTTGAATGGTGAGGTAGGTGGGGTTTTATGAAGGATGGATGTGAGTGGTGAAGAGAAAGATGGGATTTGATAGGTGAAGGGTTTTTGGGGAAGAGGTGTTGATGTGATTGGTGAATGGGTGAAGAAGAGAGAGAGTGGTGGGGTAGGTAGGGATCCTGTGGGGTCCACAGATCCTGAGGTGTCAAGGAAAAGTCATCCCTGCACCAAATGGCGAGCAAAATCTCGTTTTGTGCCAATTCTGGCATTAAACGCCGAGCTGGTGCCCATTTCTGGCGTTTAACGCCAGCTTCTTGCCCTTTTCTGGCGTTTAATGCCAGTCTGGTGCCCCTTTCTGGCGTTAAACGCCCAGAATGGTGCCAGACTGGGCGTTAAACGCCCAACAGCTAACCTCACTGGCGTTTAAACGCCAGTAGGTGCATCCTCCAGGGTGTGCTGTTTTTCTTTCTGTTTTTCATTCTGTTTTTGCTTTTTTCATTGATTTTGTGACTTCTCATGATCATCAACCTACAAAAAACATAAAATAACAAAAGAAAATAGTCAAAATATAATATTGGGTTGCCTCCCAACAAGCGCTTCTTTAATGTCAGTAGCTTGACAGAGGACTCTCATGGAGCCTCAGAAATGCTCAGAGCTATGTTGGAACCTCCCAATACCTAACTTAGAGTTTGAATGTGGGGGTTCAACACCAAACTTAGAGTTTGGTTGTGGCCTCCCAACACCAAACTTAGAGTTTGACTGTGGGGGCTCTGTTTGGCTCTGTTTTGAGGGAAGCTCTTCATGCTTCCTCTCTATGATGACAGAGGGATATCCTTGAGCCTTAAACATCAAGGATTCTTCATTCACTTGAATGATCAACTCTCTTCTATCAACATCAATCACAGCCTTTGCTGTGGCTAGGAAGGGTCTGCCAAGGATGATGGATTCATCCATGCACTTCCCAGTCTCTAGGACTATGAAATCAGTAGGGATGTAATGGTTTTCAACTTTTACCAGAACATCCTCTACAAGTCCATAGGCTTGTTTTCTTGAATTGTCTGCCATCTCTAG
Organism: Arachis hypogaea; assembly: GCF_003086295.3. Classification (NCBI taxonomy): domain Eukaryota; kingdom Viridiplantae; phylum Streptophyta; class Magnoliopsida; order Fabales; family Fabaceae; genus Arachis; species Arachis hypogaea. Next base: position 47,062,240 of record NC_092041.1, on the reverse strand, counting down.
TGAGATTTTTGCAGCTTGCACCTCAAAGATCCCTAGCTTCTCCATTACAAAGAGAGGCATGAGGTTTACACTTGACCCTAAGTCACACAAGGCCCTCTTGAAGGTCATGGTGCCTATGGTACAAGGTATTGAAAACTTCCCAGGATCCTGTCTCTTTTGAGGCAGTTTCTGCCTAGACAAGTTATCCAGTTCTTTGGTGAGCAAAGGAGCTTCATCCTCCCAAGTCTCATTTCCAAACAACTTGTCATTTAGCTTCATAATTGCTCCAAGGTATTTAGTAACTTGCTCTTCAGTGACATACTCATCCTCTTCAGAGGAAGAATACTCATCAGAGCTCATGAATGGCAGAAGTAAGTCCAATGGAATCTCTATGGTCTCATTTTGAGCCTCAGATTCCCATGGTTCCTCATTGGGGAACTCATTGGAAGCTAGTGGATGTCCACTGAGGTCTTCCTCAGTGGCGCTCACTGCCTCTCCTTCCTCCCAAAATTCGGCCATGTTGATGGCTTTGCACTCTCCTTTTGGATTTTCTTCTGTATTGCTTGGGAGAGTACTAGGAGGGAGTTCAGTAATTTTCTTGCTCAGCTGACCCACTTGTCCCTCCAAATTTCTAATGGAGGACCTTGTTTCAGTCATGAAACTTTGAGTGGTTTTGATCAGATCAGAGACCATGGTTGCTAAGTCAGAGTTATTCTGCTTAGAACTCTCTGTCTGTTGCTGAGAAGATGATGGAAAAGGTTTGCTATTGCTAAACCTGTTTCTTCCACCATTATTATTGTTGAAACCTTGTTGAGGTCTCTGTTGATCCTTCCATGAAAAATTTGGATGATTTCTCCATGAAGGATTATAGGTGTTTCCATAGGGTTCTTCCATGTAATTCACCTCTTCCATTGAAGGGTTCTCAGGATCATAAGCTTCTTCCTCAGATGAAGCTTCCTTAGTACTGCTTGGTGCATTTTGCATTCCAGACAGACTTTGAGAAATCATATTGACTTGTTGGGTCAATATTTTGTTCTGAGCCAATATGGCATTCAGAGTATCAATCTCAAGAACTCCTTTCTTCTGACTAGTCCCATTGTTCACAGGATTTCTTTCAGAAGTGTACATGAATTGGTTATTTGCAACCATTTCAATCAGCTCTTGAGCTTCTGTAGGCGTCTTCTTCAGATGAAGAGATCCTCCAGCAGAGCTATCCAAAGACATTTTGGATAGTTCAGAGAGACCATCATAGAAAATACCTATGATGCTCCATTCAGAAAGCATATCAGAAGGACACTTTCTGATTAATTGTTTGTATCTTTCCCAAGCTTCATAGAGGGATTCTCCTTCCTTCTGTCTGCAGGTTTGGACTTTCACTCTAAGCTTACTCAATTTTTGAGGTGGAAAGAACTTTGCCAAGAAGGCATTGACTAGCTTTTCCCAAGAGTCCAGGCTTTCTTTAGGTTGTGAGTCCAACCATGTCCTAGCTCTGTCTCTTATAGCAAAAGGGAATAGCATCAGTCTGTAGACCTCAGGGTCAACCCCATTAGTCTTGACAGTGTCACAGATTTGCAAGAACTCAGCTAAAAACTGATGAGGATCTTCCAATGGATGTCCATGGAACTTGCAATTCTGTTGCATTAGAGAAACTAATTGAGGCTTAAGCTCAAAGTTGTTTGCTCCAATGGCAGGGATAGAGATGCTTCTCCCATAAAAGTCGGGAGTAGGTGCAGTAAAGTCACCCAGCACCTTCCTTGCATTGTTGGCATTGTTGTTGTTTTCGGCTGCCATGTGTTCTTCTTCTTTGAAGAATTCGGTTAGGTCCTCTACAGAGAGTTGTGCTTTGGCTTCTCTTAGCTTTCTCTTCAAGGTCCTTTCAGGTTCAGGATCAGCCTCAACAAGAATGCTTTTGTCTTTGCTCCTGCTCATAAGAGAGAGAAGGGAACAAGAAAATGTGGAATCCTCTATGTCACAGTATAGAGATTCCTTTAGGTGTCAGAGGAAAAGAAAAATAGAAGACAGAAGTGGAAAATTCGAACTTATCAAAGAAGATGGAGTTCGAATTTTGCATTAAGGAATAGTGATAGTCCATAAATAGAAGGATGTGAGAAGAAGGGAAGTAATTTTCGAAAATTAAGTAGAAGATTTTGAAAACATTTTTGAAAAACACTAATTGATTTTCGAAAATGAAGGTGGAAAAGAAATCAAGTGATTTTTGAAAAAGATTTTGAAATTAGAAATCAAAAAGATTTGATTGAAAACTATTTTGAAAAAGATGTGGTTAAGAAGATATGATTAGTTTTAAAAAGATGTGATTGAGAAGATATGATTTGAAAAACATTTTAAAAAAGATTTGATTTTGAAAATTAAAAACTTGGCTAACAAGAAAAGATATGATTCAAACATTAAACCTTTCTCAACAGAAAAGGCAACATACTTGAAATGTTGAATCAAATCATTAATTGATAGCAAGTATTTTTAAAAATAGAAAGAAATTGAATTTGAAAAAGATTTGATTGAAAAGATATGATTTGAAAAAGATTTGATTTTGAAAAGATTTTGAAAACATGAAAAAAAATTTGCATTGAAAACAAAATCTTCCCTCTTGTGCCATCCTGGCGTTAAACGCCCAGAATGGTGCACATTCTGGCGTTTAACGCCCAAAACTCTACCCTTTTGGGCGTTAAACGCCCAACCAGGCACCCTGGCTGGCGTTTAAATGCCAGTCTGTCCTTCTTCACTGGGCGTTTTGAACGCCCAGCTTTTCTGTATAATTCCTCTGCTGTATGTTCTGAATCTTCAATTCTCTGTATTATTGACTTGAAAAGACACCAAAAATATTGAGGAATAATCAAAATGCAATTAAAATCAAATATTTTTGGATTTTTGATATTGAGGAATAATCAAAATGCAATTAAGATCAAATAACAATGCATGCAAGACACCAAACTTAGTAGTTTGTATACTACTGACTCTAATGAGAATGCACATAAACACTCAAGTCAAGAGAATTCAAAGATCAGAGTAATGAAATCATCAAGAACATCTTGAAGATCACTAAGACACATGCATGAATGCAAGGAAAACAGAAACATGCAATTGACACCAAACTTAATATGAGACACTAAACTCAAGCAAGAAATATTTTTGGATTTTATGATTTTGTAATTTTTTTTGTGATTTTCGAAAATTAAGTGGAAAAAGATATCAAAGTTCTTAATGAGAATCCCAGGAATCAGTGCAATGCTAGTCTAAAACTCCGGTCTAGGAATTAGACATGGCTTCACAGCCAGCCAAGCTTTCAAGGAAAGCTTCGGTCCAAAACACTAGACATGGCCAATGGCCAGCCAAGCCTTAGCAGATCACTGCTCCAAAAGCAAGATTGATAGAAATCAACAAGCTCTTGTGATGATAAGTTGAAACCTCGGTCCAATGGAATTAGACATGGCATCACAGCCAGCCAGATTTCAACAAATCATCATGAAACTCTAGAATTCATTCTTAAGAACTCTGAAAAAAATACCTAATCTAAGCAACAAGATGAACCGTCAGTTGTCCATACTCGAACAATCCCCGGCAACGGCGCCAAAAACTTGGTGCACGAAATTGTGATCAATACTTTTCACAACTCAAATAATCCCCGGTAATGAAACCAAAAACTTGGTGTTCAATACCATGGCATAAACACAACTTCGCACAACTAACCAACAAGTGTACTGGGTCGTCCAAGTAATAAACCTTACGCGAGTAAGGGTCGATCCCACAGAGATTGTTGGTATGAAGCAAGATATGGTCACCTTGTAAGTCTCAGTCAGGCAAACTCAAATGGGTATGGTGATAAACGCATAAAACATAAAGGTAAAGATAGAGATACTTATGTAATTCATTGGTAGGAACTTCAGATAAGCGTATGAAGATGCCTTCCCTTCCGTCTCTCTGCTTTCCTACTGTCTTCATCCAATCCTTCTTCCTCCTTTCCATGGCAAGCTTAAGCAAGGGTTTCACCATTGTCAGTGGCTACCTCCCATCCTCTCAGTGGAAATGTTCAACGCACCCTGTCACGGCACGGCTATCCATCTGTCGGTTCTCGATCAGGCCGGAATAGAATCCAGTGATTCTTTTGCGTCTGTCACTAATGCCCCGCCCTCAGGAGTTTGAAGCACGTCACAGTCATTCAATCATTGAATCCTACTCAGAATACCACAGACAAGGTTAGACCTTCCGGATTCTCTTGAATGCCGCCATCAGTTCTAGCCTATACCACAAAGATTCCGGTTAAAGAATCCAAGAGATATTCACCCAGTCTAAGGTAGAACGGAGGTGGTTATCAGTCACACGTTCATAGGTGAGAATGATGATGAGTGTCACGGATCATCACATTCATCAAGTTGAAGAACAAGTGATATCTTAGAACAAGAGCAAGCGGAATTGAATAGAAGAACAATAGTAAGTTCATTAATACTCGAGGTACAGCAGAGCTCCACACCTTAATCTATGGTGTGTAGAAACCCCACCGTTGAAAATACATAAGAACAAGGTCTAGGCATGGCCGAATGGCCAGCCTCCCAGTGATCTAAGATAGCATCAAAACAAGGATAGCTACCCAGATGTCTCAATACAATAGTAAAAGGTCCTACTTATAGAGAACTAGTAGCCTAGGGTGTAAAGAGATGAGTAAATGACATAAAAATCCACTTCCGGGCCCACTTGGTGTGTGCTTGGGCTGAGCATTGAAGCATTTTCGTGTAGAGACTCCTCTTGGAGTTAAACGCCAGCTTTAGTGCCAGTTTGGGCGTTTAACTCCCATTTTGGTGCCAGTTCCGGCGTTTAACGCTGGGAATTCTGAGGGTGACTTTGAACGCCGGTTTGGGCCATCAAATCTTGGGCAAAGTATGGACTATCATATATTGCTGGAAAGCCCGGGATGTCTACTTTCCAACGCCGTTGAGAGCCCGCCAATTGGGCTTCTGTAGCTCCAGAAAATCCACTTCGAGGGCAGGGAGGTCAGAATCCAACAGCATCTGCAGTCCTTTTCAGTCTCTGAATCAGATTTTTGCTCAGGTCCCTCAATTTCAGCCAGAAAATACCTGAAATCACAGAAAAACACACAAACTCATAGTAAAGTCCAGAAAAGTGAATTTTAACTAAAAACTAATAAAAATATACTAAAAACTAACTAGATCATACTAAAAACATACTAAAAACAATGCCAAAAAGCGTACAAATTATCCGCTCATCAGAGGTCAGCTAGCTGCTTGGTAATGAGCTTATTTTGAGCCAGCAGAGCATCTACATTGTTTAGCTCATTCACTCCTCTAGTGTTCCCTCTTTCGGAAGCATAGAAGTAGTCATTCTCAGCTACAGTCTCAATGACATCTATGGCTTCTTCAATGGTCTTCTTCTTGTTCAATGATCCTCCAGAGGAATGGTCTACTGCCTTCTTTGATTCATATGACAAGCCTTCATAGAAGATGTGCAACTGCACCCATTCATTGAACATATCTGGTGGACATCTCCTTGTTAGGTCTTTGAACCTTTCCCAAGCTTCATAAAGTGTCTCCCCATCTTGCTGTCTAAACGTCTGCACTTCAGTTCTTAGCCTATTGATCCTTTGAGGGGGGTAAAACCTTGCCAAAAACTTATTCACTACCTCCTCCCAATTTGTCAGGCTTTCTTTTGGAAAGGATTCAAGCCATTTGGATGCCTTGTCCCTGAGTGAAAAAGGGAACAAGAGCAGCCTATAGACATCCTGGTGTACTCCATTGGACTTCACTGTGTCACAAATCCTCAAGAAGGTGGTCAAGTGTTGATTTGGATCTTCTTGAACACCTCCTCCAAATGAGCAATTATTCTGCACAAGAGTGATGAGCTGAGATTTTAGCTCAAAATTGTTAGCATGGATTGTTGACTTTTGGATGCTACTTCCACAGTTGCCTGGGTTTGGATTGATGTAAGAGCCTAACACTCTTCTATCCTCCCCAGCATGATTTGCTCTACCTCCTCCCCCATAGTTATGAGCCTCTTCTTCATGTTGGTTTTCCATGTTGCCTTCCATGTTTAGTTCAAAGTGTTCCTCCTCCTCTTCAGCACTGATTGCATGTTTTGCTCTTGCTTCCCTCCTTAATCTAAGGAGGGTCCTCTCTGGTTCAGAATCGAAGGAAGTTGAAGCCCCGCTTCTTCTCCCTGTCATACAACCAACAAGTACAAGCAAGTAACAATATGTGCAGATAGTATTGCTGTCAGAATTACTGTTAGTTGTGAGTGATGCAATTTATCAAACAGTTAGTGGGTTAGCAAAATGAATGGCAAATAACAAAGAACATGAAAGAGTAGAGGGAGAAGGGAAGAAGTTAACTAAGACAGAAAGTAAATTTCTCAAACAGAAAATTAAATCAAACAAAACAAAAATGATCAATCTAGTGATCTCCTAATTTAATTATTGTTGATGCACAATCAATCCCCGGCAACGGCGCCATAAACTTGATGCAGGTGGAAACTGTCGCTCAATAAATTTCCTTTGGCAAGTGTACCAAATTTGTCGTCAAGTAAAAACTCACAATAGAGTGAGGTCGAATCCCACAGGGATTGATTGATCAAGCAACTTTAATTAGAAGAATGTTCTAGTTGAGCGAATTTAGAATTTGGGTTGAGATTTGCAGAAAATAAAATGGAGGGAATGTAAATGACAGAAAAAGTAAATGCTAGAATTAAAGGGCTGAAAGTAAATGATTGAAAGTAAATTGCAGAATTGTAAATGGGAATGGGGTGTTTGCTCATAAAAGTAAATGCAGAAATTAAAGAGAATGGTTAAGATCAGAAATGGGGAGTTCATTGGGCTCAGGAGATGTTGCAATTCTCCGGATCAAGTTCATTTTCATCTCTTCCTCAATCAATGCACTCATTGATCTCCTTGGAAATCTTAATTGATCAAATTACAATTTCTTGCAATTCAATCTCTCAAATCTCTATCAATAGCCAATTCCTTGGTCAATTGCTCATGAGAAGAGATGAAGTGTGGTCACTGATTATACCACATGCATTTTCCAAATCAGGTGTTGAGAGGATTATAGTCATAGATCCATCCAAACCCAATTTGGTCCAGCATGAGAAAGCATTTCTAGCTTAATCTCTTCATTCCTCTTCCAAGGTTCAGAAGAGATCCAAGTTTGAATAGCTTCTTTTCCAAGATAACTACCCAATTGGATGAAGATCGAAAGCTTTCAAGTAAAATCAAGAGAAAAGATAGAAGAAGAATAATGAAAACTAGTATTGATCCATCAATTTACAACAGAGCTCCCTAACCCAATGAAAGGGGTTTAGTTGTTCATAGCTCTAGAAAATGAAAACAAAGATGGAGAATACATCATGGAACTAGAAGAGCAGAGAAAGTAAAAATACAGAGAGTAGTTTTTCCAACTTCCAGAACTCCTCAAATAATTCAAAGCTACTCCTATATATACTACTCTTCTCAGCTTCTAGTTGGCTCTTCAAGTCTTGGACCTTTGGATCTTGAGTTTGAAGCAGTTCTCTTCTTCATTTGGGCTTGGCTTTACTTGCAGAGAGAAAGTGTGAAGTGGGCAGAGACTTTAGCTCAGGACGTTAGGGGTGTTAACGTTTAGTGAAAGTATGAGTTCGAGAACATTAGTGACACTCAACATTGTCACTAACGTTCCAATGTACCCCTTTGCCTCACGTTAGAGCCCACGTTAACTAGGTTAACGTGGCTTCTAACGTGGCCTTGCCAACCTTCGAGAACGTTAGTGACACTTAACATTGTCACTAACATTCCAGTGTGCCCCTATGTCTCACGTTAGAGTCCCACGTTAACTAGGTTAACGTGGCTTCTAACGTGGCCTTGCCAACCTTCGAGAACGTTAGTGACACTTAACATTGTCACTAACGTTCCAGTGTGCCCCTATGTCTCACGTTAGAGTCCCACGTTAACGAAGTTAACGTGGCTTCTAACGTGGCCATTCTTAGCCATCCCCAACGTTAGTGACAATGTTGAGTGTCACTAACATTGGCTCATTTTTCACTCATCAACATTAGCTTCCACGTTAACTAAGTTAACGTGGAAGTTAACGTGGCTCCTTGGGGTTTTGTGGTTGCTTCCAACATTAGTGACAATGTTGGGTGTCACTAACGTTGTCAACCACCCTTGCCTCTTACGTTAGCTCCCACGTTAACCAAGTTAACATGGAAGTTAACGTGGTACATTGCACCTTAGGCCAACGTTAGTGATAATGTTGAGTGTCACTAACATTGGCTTCCTTCCCCCTTTTAACGTTAGAGGCCACGTTAACTAAGTTAACGTGGACTCTAATGTGGCCACTTATGATCATTGGCCAATGTTAGTGATAATGTTAAGTGTCACTAACGTTGGCTCAAAGTCCCCTTCTTCACGTTAGAGTTCACGTTAACTTAGTTAACGTGACTCTTAACGTGGGCAATGATGGCTTCGAGAGCGTTATTGGAAATCACTTTTCTCATTAACTTTGCAAGTTACCTCCCATTCCACGTTAGTGGTAACGTTAATTAGATTAACGTGACTGCTAAGTGGTTCTTCCTTGCTTCCTTTGGTCCTGAAATCAAGCAATAGAGTGCATCAAAGTTCTAGTCTAAGTCATGGGTAAAGCAACATACAATTTGTTACTAAACTCATGCAAAATCCTCATGAAATCATGTAAAATGCACAATGTATGCTTGAATCAAGGTATAAGTGAATATCCACCCAAAACTAGCTTATTTTCTAAGGAAATGCATGAAACTACCTTAAAAACAGTAAAGAAAAGGTCAGTGAAACTGGCCAAGATGCCCTGGCATCAGTGTTTAACTCCAAGAAAAGTCTATATACATGAAAGCTTCAATGCTCAGCTCAAGCACACACCAAGTGGGCCCGAAAGTGGATTTTTATGTCATTTACTCATTTCTGTAAACCCTAGGCTACTAGTTCTCTACAAATAGGACCTTGTGCTATTGTATTTTCATCTTTTGATCATTTTAGATCTGAGGATCATCTTTAGATCTTTGAATCTTTTGATCACTTTAGATCTTAGGATCATCTTTGGACGTCTAGTTCTTAGATCATTGGGAGGCTGGCCATTCGGCCATGCCTAGACCTTGTTCTTATGTATTTTCAACGGTGGAGTTTCTACACACCATAGATTAAGGTGTGGAGCTCTGCTGTACCTCAAGTATTAATGCAATTACTATTGTTCTTCTATTCAATTCAGCTTATTCTTGTTCTAAGATACTCATTCGCACCCAATAACATGATGAATGTGATGATTATGTGACGCTCATCATCATTCTCACCTATGAACGCGTGCCTGACAACCACCCCCGTTCTACAAGCAAACAAGGCTTGAATGTTTATCTCTTGGATTCCTTAATCAGAATCTTCGTGGTATAAGCTAGAATTGATGGCGGCATTCAAGAGAATCTGGAAGGTCTAAACCTTGTCTGTGGTATTCTGAGTAGGATTCAATGATTGAATGACTGTGACGAGTTTCAAACTCCTGAAGGCTGGGCATTAGTGACAGACGCAAAAGAATCACTGGATTCTATTCCAACCTGATTGAGAACCGACAGATGATTAGCCGTGCTGTGACAGAGCGCGTTGAACATTTTCACTGAGAGGACGGGACTGTAGCCATTGACAACGGTGATGCCCAACATACAGCTTGCCATGGAAAGGAGTAAGAAGGATTGGATGAAGATAGTAGGAAAGCAGAGAGACGGAAGGGACAAAGCATCTCCATACGCTTATCTGAAATTCTCACCAATGAATTAAATAAGTATCTCTATCTTTATTTTATGCTTTATTTATAAATCATCCATAACCATTTAAATCTTCCTGACTGAGATTTACAAGATGACCATAGCTTGCTTCATACCAACAATCTCCGTGGGATCGACCCTTACTCGCGTAAGGTTTATTACTTGGACGACCCAGTGCACTTGCTGGTTAGTTGTGCGAAGTTGTGATAAAGAGTAGAGATTGCAATTGAGCATACCATGTTGATGGCGCCATTGATGATCACAATTTCGTGCACCAAGTTTTTGGCACCGTTGCCGGGGATTGTTTGAGTTTGGACAACTGACGGTTCATCTTGTTGCTTAGCTTAGGTATTTTTTCAGAGTTCTTAAGAATGAATTCTAGTGTTTCAAGGTGATGTTCTTATCATCACCAAAGCTGATTGATTCTCAACAATTTAGCTCTTGAATGTAATGTCCTGTCGAAGCTTGGCTAGCCATGTCTAATTTCTTTAGACTGAAGCTTTAGACTAACATTGCATGATTCCTGGAATTCTCATTAAGAATTTTGATATCCTTATTTTCTTTCAATTTTCTAAAAAAATCCAAAAAATTACAAAATCATAAAAACCAAAAATATTTTATGTTTCTTGTTGAGTCTAGTATCTCATTTTAAGTTTGGTGTCAATTGCATGTTTCTTTTCTTCTTGCATTTTTCAAATTCATTCATGTGTCTTCATTGATCTTCAAGTTGTTCTTGATGATTTCCTTGCTCTGATCTTTAAATTCTCTTGTCTTGAGTGTTTTGTTGTGTCTCATATGCATTCTCAATTTTTTAGTGTCAGTAGTATACAAACTTCTAAGTTTGTGTCTTGCATGCATTGTTTATTTGATCTTAGTTGCATTTTGATTATTCCTCATCATTAAAAATTTAAAAAAAAAATTAATTTGTGTCTTGTCAAGTCAATAATACAGAGAATTGAAGATTCAGAACATACAGCAGAGGAATTACACAGAAAAAGCTGGGCGTTCAAAACGCCCAGTGAGGAAGGACAACTGGCGTTTAAACGCCAACTAAGGTGCCTGGCTGGGCGTTTAATGCCCAAAAGGGCAGTGTTTTGGGTGTTAAACGCCAGAATGGATACCATTCTGGGCGTTTAACGCCAGGATGGCACAAGAGGAAAGATTTTGTTTTCAATTCAAATTTTTTTTTTCAAGTTTTCAAAATTTTTCAAAATCAAATCTTTTTCAAATCATATCTTTTCAATCAAATCTTTTTCAAAATCAATTTCTCTCTTTTTCAAAGATACTTGCTAACAATTAATGATTTGATTCAACATTTCAAGTATGTTTGCCTTTTCTGTTGAGAAAGGTTTAATGCTTGAATCATATCTTTTCTTGTTAGCCAAGTCATTAATTTTCAAAATCAAATCTTTTTAAATTGTTTTTCAAATCATATCTTCTCAATCATATCTTTTTAAAACCATAACTTTTCAATCATATCTTCTTAATCACATCTTTTTCAAAATAGTTTTTAATCATATCTTTTTGATTTCTAATTTCAAAATCTTTTTGAAAAATTATTTTTTTTCCAATCTTAGTTTTCAAAAATCAATTACTTTTTTAATTCACTCTAATTTTCGAAAATTTCTTCCCCTCTTCTCACATCCTTCTATTTATGGACTAACACTCCTCCTCAATGCACAATTCGAACTCCATCTTTCTTGATAAGTTCGAATTCTTCTACCTCTTCCTTCTATTTTTCTATTCCTCTGACACCTCAAGGAATCTCTATACTGTGACATAGAGGATTCCATATTTTCTTGTTCTCTTCTCTTTCATATGAGCAGGAGCAAAGACAAAAGCATTATTGTTGAGGCTGACCCTGAACCTGAAAGGACCTTGAAGCGAAAGCTAAGAGAAGCTAAAGCACAACTCTCTGTAGAGGACCTAACAGAAATCTTCAAATAAGAAGAAGACATGGCAGCCGAAAATAACAACAATGCCAACAATGCAAGGAAGGTGCTGGGTGACTTTGCTGCACCTACTCCCGACTTTTATGGGAGAAGCATCTCTATCCCTGCCATTGGAGCAAACAACTTTGAGCTTAAGCCTCAATTAGTTTTTCTAATGCAACAGAATTGCAAGTTCCATGGACTTCCAATGGAAGATCCTCATCAGTTTTTAGCTGAATTCTTGCAAATCTGTGACATTGTCAAGACTAATGGGGTTGACCTTGAGGTCTACAGACTTATGCTATTCCCTTTTGCTGTAAGAGATAGAGCTAGGATATGGTTGGACTCACAACCTAAAGAAAGCCTGAACTCTTGGGAAAAGCTAGTCAATGCTTTCTTGGCAAAGTTCTTTCCACCTCAAAAATTCAGTAAGCTTAGAGTGGAAGTCCAAACCTTCAGACAGAAGGAAGGTGAATCCCTCTATGAAGCTTGGGAAAGATACAAACAATTGATTAGAAAGTGTCCCTCTGACATGCTTTCTGAGTGGAGCATCATAGGTATCTTCTATGATGGTCTGTCTGAACTGTCCAAGATGTCATTGGACAGCTCTGCTGGAGGATCTCTTCATCTAAAGAAGACGCCTGCAGAAGCTCAAGAGCTCATTGAAATGGTTGCAAATAACCAATTTATGTAAACTTCTGAATGGAATCCTGTGAACAATGGGACGAATCAGAAGAAAGGAGTTCTTGAGATTAATACTCTGAATGCCATATTGGCTCAGAACAAAATATTGACTCAGCAAGTTAATTTGATTTCTCATAGTCTGTTTGGAATGCAAGCTGCACCATGCAGTACTAAGGATGCTTCATTTGAAGAAGAAGCTTATGATCCTGAGAAGCCTTCAATAGAAGAGGTGAATTACATGGGAGAACCCTATGGAAACACCTATAATCCTTCATGGAGAAATCATCCAAATCTCTCATGGAAGGATCAACAGAGACCTCAACTAGGTTTCAACAACAATAATGGTGGAAGAAACAGGTTTAGCAATGGCAAGCCTTTTCCATCATCTTCTCAGCAACAGACAGAGATTTCTAAGCAGAACCACTCTGACTTAGCAACCATGGTCTCTGATCTAATCAAAATCACTCAAAGTTTCATGACTGAAACAAGGTCATCCATTAGGAATTTGGAGGCACAAGTGGGACAGCTGAGCAAGAAAATTACTGAACTCCCTCCTAGTACTCTTCCAAGCAATACAAAAGAGAATCCAAAAGGAGAATGCAAGACCATTAACATGATCCACATGGCCAAACTTGGAGAGGAGGAAGAGGCAGTGATCGCCACTGAGGAAGACCTCAATGGATGCCCACTGGGCTCCAATGAGTTCCCTAATGAGGAACCATGGGAATCTGAGGCTCATAATGAGACCATAGAGATCCCATTGGATTTACTTCTGCCATTTATGAGCTCTGATGAGTATTCTTCCTCTGAAGAGGATGAAGATGTCACTGAAGAGCAAGTTGCTAAATACCTTGGAGCAATCATGAAGCTAAATGACAAGTTATTTGGTAATGAGACTTGGGAGGATGAACCCCCTTTGCTCACCATAGAACTGGATGACTTGTCTAGGCAGAAATTACCTCAAAAAGAGACAGGACCCTGGGAAGTTCTCAATACCTTGTACCATAGGCACCATAACCTTTGAGAAGGCTCTGTGTGACTTAGGGTCAAGCATAAACCTCATGCCTCTCTCTGTAATGGAGAAGCTGGGGATCTTTGAGGTACAAGTTGCAAGAATCTCACTAGAGATGGCAGACAATTCAAGAAAACAAGCTTATGGACTTGTAGAGGATGTTTTGGTGAAAGTTGAAGACCATTACATCCCTGCTGATTTCATAGTCCTAGAGACTGGGAAGTGCATGGATAAATCCATCATCCTTGGCAGACCCTTCCTAGCCACAGCAAAGGCTGTGATTGATGTGGACAGAGGAGAATTGATCATTCAAGTGAATGAAGAATCCTTTGTGTTTAAGGCTCAAGGATATCCCTCTGTAACCATGGAGAGGAAGCATGAAGAGCTTATCTCAAAACAGAGTCAAACAGAGCCCCCACAGTCAAACTCTAAGTTTGGTGTTGGGAGGCCACAACCAACTTCTAAGTTTGGTGTTGAACCCCCACATTCAAACTCTCTAAGTTTGGTGTTGGGAGGTTCCAACATTGCTCTAAACATCTGTGAGGCTCCATGAGAGCCCACTGTCAAGCTACTGACATTAAAGAAGCGCTTGTTGGGAGGCAACCCAATGTTATATTTATCTATTTTCCTTTGTTATTTTATGTTTCTGTAGGTTGATGATCATGGAAAGTTACAAAATCAATTGAAAAAGCAAAAACAGAATGAAAAATAGAAAGAAAAATAGCACACCCTGGAGGAAAACCTTGCTGGCGTTTAAGCACTAGTAAGGGCAGCAAATGGTCGTTTAACGCCCAGTCTGACACCATTCTGGGCGTTTAACGCCAGAAAGGGGCACCAGACTGGCGTTAAATGCCAGGAAAGGGCTAGAAGCTGGCGTTAAACGCCAGAAATGGGCACCAGCCCGGCGTTTAACGCCAGAATTGGCATAAAGAGCAATTTTGCTCGCCACTTGGTGCAGGGATGAACTATCCTTGACACCTCAGGATCTGTGGACCCCACAGGATCCCCACCTACCCCACCACTCTCTTTCTTCTTCACCAATCACCTCAACACCTCTTCCCCAAAAACCCCTCACCTATCAAATCCTACCATTCTCTTCACCACTCACATCCATCCTTCATAAAACCCCACCTACCCTACCATTCAAATTCAAACCACTTTCCCTCCCAAACCCACCCACACATGGCCGAACCATACACCCCCTCTCCACTCCTATATAAACCCCTCTTCACTCCTTCATTTTCACACAACCTATACACTACTTCTCCCACTTGGCCGAACCACAAAGACCCCTCCATCTCCTTTATTTCTTCTTCTTCTACTATCTTCTTTCTTCTTTTGCTTGAGGACGAGCAAACCTTCTAAGTTTGGTGTGGTAAAAGCATTGCTTTTTGTTTTTCCATAACCATTTATGGCACCTAAGGTCGGAGAAACCTCTAGAAAGAGGAAAGGGAAGGCAAAAGCTTCCACCTCCGAGTCATGGGAGATGGAGAGATTCATCTCAAGGGTGCATCAAGACCACTTCTATGAAGTTGTGGCCATGAAGAAGGTGATCCCCGAGGTCCCTTTCAAACTCAAAAAAAGTGAATATCCAGAGATCCGACATGAGATCCGAAGAAGAGGTTGGAAAGTTCTTACCAACACCATTCAACAAGTCGGAATCTTAATGGTTCAAGAGTTCTATGCCAATACATGGATCACCAAGAACCATGATCAAAGTGTGAACCCGAACCCAAAGAATTGGCTTACAATGGTCCGGGGGAAATGCTTAGATTTTAGTCCGGAAAATGTAAGGTTGGCATTCAACTTGCCCATAATGCAAGGAGATGAACACCCTTACACTAGAAGGGTCAACTTTGATCAAAGGTTGGACCAAGTCCTCATAGACATTTGTGAAGAGGGCGCTCAATGGAAGAGAGATTCAAGAGGGAAGCCGGTTCAACTAAAAAGGCATGACCTCAAGCCCGTGGCTAGGGGATGGTTGGAGTTTATCCAACGCTCAATCATTCCCACTAGCAACCGGTCCGAAGTTACTATAGACCAAGATATCATGATTCATAGCATCATGATTGGAGAGGAAGTAGAAGTTCATGAGGTTATAGCCCAAGAACTTTATAAGGTGGCGGACAAGTCTTCTACCTTGGCAAGGTTAGCCTTTCCTCATCTCATTTGTCACCTCTGTTATTCAGTTGGAATTGACATAGAAGGAGACATCCTCATTGATGAGGACAAGCCCATTACTAAGAAAAGGATGTAGCAAACAAGAGATCCCACTCATCATGAAATCCCTAAGATACCTCAAGGGATGCACTTTCCTCCACTAAACTATTGGGAGCAAATCAACACCTCCCTAGGAGAATTGAGTTCCAACATGGGACAACTAAGGGTGGAGCACCAAGAACATTCCATCCTCCTCCATGAAATTAGAGAAGATCAAAGAATCATGAGAAAGGAGCAACAAAGGCAAGGAAGAGACATTGAAGAGCTCAAGCACTCCATAAGATTTTCAAGAGGAAGAACAAGCCGCCATCACTAAGGTGGACCCGTTCTTTAATCTCCTTGTTCTTTATTTTTCTTTTTTCGAAAAATCATGCTTATGTTTATCTATGTTTGTGTCTTATGATCATTAGTGTCTTAGTGTCTATACCTTAAAGTTATGAATGTCCTATGAATCCATCACCTTTCTTAAATGAAAAATGTTCTTAATTGAAAAAGAGAAGAATTGCATGAATTTTAAATTTTATAACAGATTAATTATTTTGATGTGGTGGCAATGCCTTTGACTTCTGAATGTATGCTTGAACAGTGCATATGCCTTTTGAATTTGTTGTTCATGAATGTTGGCTCTTGAAAGAATGATGAAAAATGAGACATGTTACTGAGGATCTGAAAAATCATAAAAATGATTCTTGAAGCAAGAAAAAGCAGTGAATACAAAAAAAAAGAGAGAAAAACAAAAAAACGAAAAAAAAGGAGGAAAAAGAAAAAGAAAAAAATAAAGTTGTGATCCAAGGCAAAAAGAGTCTGCTTAAGAACCCTGGACACCTCTAATTGGGGACTCTAGCAAAGCTGAGTCACAATTTGAAAAGGTTCACCCAATTATGTGTCTGTGGCATGTATGTATCTGGTGGTAATACTGGAAGACCGAGTGCTTTGGGCCACGGACAAGACTCATAAAGTAGCTGTGTTCAAGAATCATCATACTTAACTAGGAAAATCAATAACACTATCTGGATTCTGAGTTCCTATAGAAGCCAATCATTCTGAATTTCAAAGGATAGAGTGAGATGCCAAAACTATTTAGAGGCAAAAAGCTAAAAGCCCCGCTCATCTAATTAATACTGATCTTCATAGATGTTTTTGGAATTCACTGCATATTCTCTTCTTTTTATCTTATTTGATTTTCAGTTGCTTGGGAACAAGCAACAATTTAAGTTTGGTGTTATGATGAGCAGATAATTTATACGCTTTTTGGCATTGTTTCTAGTATATTTTTAGTATGTTTTAGTTAGTTTTATTATATTTTTATTAGTTTTAGTTAAAATTCACTTTTCTGGACTTTACTATGAGTTTGTGTGTTTTTCTGTGATTTCAGGTATTTTCTGGCTGAAATTGAGGGACCTGAGCAAAAATCTGATTCAGAGGCTGAAAAGGACTGCAGATGCTGTTGGATTCTGACCTCCCTGCACTCGAAGTGGATTTTCTGGAGCTACAGAAGCCCAATTGGCGCGCTCTCAACTGCGTTGAAAAGTAGACATCCTGGGATTTCCAGCAATGTTTAATAGTTCATACTTTATCCGAGATTTGATGGCCCAAACCGGCGTTCCAAATCAGCTCAAAACTGTCCGGCGTTAAACGCCGGAACTGGCACAAGAATGGGAGTTAAACGCCCAAACTGGCACAAAAGCTGGCGTTTAACTCCAAGAAATGTCTCTACACATGAAAGCTTCAATGCTCAGCCCAAGCACACACCAAGTGGGCTCGGAAGTGGATTTTTATGTCATTTACTCATTTCTGTAAACCCTAGGCTACTAGTTCTCTACAAATAGGACCTTGTGCTATTGTATTTTCATCTTTTGATCATTTTAGATCTGAGGATCAACTTTAGATCTTTGAATCTTTTGATCACTTTAGATCTTAAGATCATCTTTGGACGTCTAGTTCTTAGATCATTGGGAGGTTGGCCATTCGGCCATGCCTAGACCTTGTTCTTATGTATTTTCAACGGTGGAGTTTCTACACACCATAGATTAAGGTGTGGAGCTCTGCTGTACCTCGAGTATTAATGCAATTACTATTGTTCTTCTATTCAATTCAGCTTATTCTTGTTCTAAGATACTCATTCGCACCCAAGAACATGATGAATGTGATGATTATGTGACGCTCATCATCATTCTCACCTATGAACGCGTGCCTGACAACCAACCCCGTTCTACAAGCAAACAAGGCTTGAATGTTTATCTCTTGGATTCCTTAATCAGAATCTTCGTGGTATAAGTGATGAGCGGATAATTTATACGCTTTTTGGCATTGTTTTTAGGTAGTTTTTAGTAAGTTCAAGCTACTTTTAGGGATGTTTTCATTAGTTTTTATGTTAAATTCACATTTCTGGACTTTACTATGAGTTTGTGTGTTTTTCTGTGATTTCAGGTAAATTCTGGCTGAAATTGAGGGACTTGAGCAAAACTCTGAAGAAGGCTGACAAAAGGACTGCTGATGCTGTTGGAATCTGACCTCCCAAACCTCAAAATGGATTTTCTGGAGCTACAGAACTCCAAATGGCGCGCTCTCAACGGCGTTGGAAAGTAGACATCCAGGGCTTTCCAGCAATATATAATAGTCCATACTTTATTCGGAAATTGACGACGTAACTTGGCGTTGAACGCCAAGTACAAGCTGCTGTCTGGAGTTAAACGCCAGAAAAACGTCATGATCCGGAGTTGAACGCCCAAAACACGTCATAACTCGGAGTTCAACTCCAAGAGAAGCCTCAGCTCGTGGATTAATCAAGCTCAGCCCAAGCATACACCAAGTGGGCCCCGGAAGTGGATTTATGCATCAATTACTTACTCATGTAAACCCTAGGAGCTAGTTTATTATAAATAGAACATTTATCTATTGTATTAGATATCTTTGATCACTTTAGGTCTTTGATCATTCGGTCTTGTGACCACATGGGGGCTGGCCATTCGGCCATGCCTGAACCTTTTACTTATGTATTTTCAACGGTGGAGTTTCTGCACACCATAGATTAAGGGTGTGGAGCTCTACTGTACCTCAAGTATTAATGCAATTCTATTCTCTTTTATTCAAATCTCTCTTATTCTTATTCCAAGATATTCATTTGTACCCAAGAACATGATGAATGTGATGATAAGTAACCCTCATTATCGTTCTCACTTATGAACGCACGTGATTGACAACCACTTCCGTTCTACCTGCAATAGAGCTTGAATGTGTATCTCTTAGATTCCCCAACAGAATCTTCGTGGTATAAGCTAGATAGATGGCGGCATTTATGAGGATCCGGAAAGTCTCACCTTGTCTGTGGTATTTCGAGTAGGATCCTGGGAATCCGGAAAGTCTAACCTTGTCTGTGGTATTCCGAGTAGGATTCCGGTAATGAATGACTGTGGCGTGCTTCAGACTCGCAAGTGCTGGACGTTAGTGACAGACGCAAAAGAATCAAGGGATTCTATTCCAGTAGGAGCGGGAACCAACCAGTGATTAGCCGTGCTGTGACAGAGCGCGTGAGCGTAGTTTTCACTGCGAGGATGGGATGTAGCCATCAACCATGGGTGATGCCTCCAGACGATTAGCCATGCGGGTGACAGCCGCAGAGGATCATTTTCCCGAGAGGATTGAAAGTAGCCACCGCTGATGGTGAACCCTTATACACAGCTTGCCATGGAAAGGAGTAAGAAGGATTGAGTTGAAGCAGTAGGAAAGTAGGCGTCCTTGAGCCATACAGTATCTCCATTCGCTTATCTGAAATTCCCACCAATGAATCTGCATAAGTATTTCTATCCTTTTTATTATTATTTCTATTTTCTTAACTCTATTTTCAAAACCATAAATCAATTTAATCTGCCTAACTGAGATTTACAAGGTGACCATAGCTTGCTTCATACCAACAATCTCTGTGGGATCGACCCTTACTCACGTAAGGTTTATTACTTGGACGACCCAGTACACTTGCTGGTTAGTTGAACGGAGTTGTGTCCACTCGTGCCAATTTCAAATTCCATAAAAGTACAACTTAAAGAATAGTGATCACAATTTCGTCCACCAAGTTTTTGGCGCCGTTGCCGGGGATTGTTCGAGTATGGACAACTGACGGTTCATCTTGTTGCTCAGATTAGGTAATTTTCTTTTCAAAAATCTTTTTTCAAAATTTTTCCTTCCTTTTTCGTTTTTTTTCAAAAATGTTTTTCGAAAAAAAAATCAATAAAAATACAAAAAAAATTAGAAAATCATAAAAATCAAAAATATTTTGTGTTTCTTGTTTGAGTCTTGTGTTAATTTTAAGTTTGGTGTCAATTGCATGCTTTTAGAATTTTTCTTGCATTTTTTCGAAAATCTCATGCATTCATAGTGTTCTTCATGATCTTCAAGTTGTTCTTGACAAGTCTTCTTGTTTGATCCTGATGATTTCTTGTTTTATGTCTTTTGTTGTTTTTCATGTACACTTTTGCATTCATATTTTCCATGCATTAAAGATTTCTAAGTTTGGTGTCTTGCATGTTTTCTTTGCATCAAAAAAAAATTTTTTTTCAAAATTATGTTCTTGATGTTCATCATGATCTTCAAAGTGTTCTTGGTGTTCATCTTGACATTCATGGCATTCTTGCATGCATTCATTGTTTTGATCTAAAATTTCATGCATTGAGTATTTTTGTTGTTTTTCTCTCTCATAATTAAATATTCAAAAATCAAAAAAATATCTTTTCCTTATTTTCCTCCAAAATTTTCGAAATTTTAGGTTGACTTGGTCAAAAATTTTTAAAATTAGTTGTTTCTTACAAGTCAAGTCAAAATTTCAATTTTAAAAATCTTATCTTTTCAAAATCTTTTTCAAAAATCATATCTTTTTCATTTTTTTCTATTTTTCGAAAATTTTAAAAATTATTTTTCAAAAATCTTTTTCTTATCTTTTATATCTAATTTTCGAAAATTAGCTAACAATTAATGTGATTGGTTAAAAAATTTGAAGTTTGTTACTTTCTTGATAAGAAAGGTTCAATCTTTAAATTCTAGAATCTTATCTTGTAGTTTCTTGTTAGTTAAGTCATTTTAAAAATTAAATCTTTTTCAAAATATCTTTTTCTTAAAAATCTTATCTTTTTATCTTATCTTTTTCAAAATTTTATCTTTTTCAAAAATTTGATTTCAAAAAATATCTTATCTATCTTCTTATCTTCTTATCTTTTTAAAATTAAAATTTCAAATCTTTTTCAATCAACTAACTAACTTTTTGTTTGCTTCTTATCTTTTTCAAAACCAACTAACTACTTCTCCTTCTCCAATTTCGAAAATATCTCATCCTTTTTCAAAATTCTTTTTAATTAATTTAATTATTTTTAATTTAAATTTAATCTTATTTCTTATCCAATTTTCGAAATTACTAACTCCTTTTT
Organism: Arachis hypogaea; assembly: GCF_003086295.3. Classification (NCBI taxonomy): domain Eukaryota; kingdom Viridiplantae; phylum Streptophyta; class Magnoliopsida; order Fabales; family Fabaceae; genus Arachis; species Arachis hypogaea. The sequence continues at coordinate 47,041,217 of NC_092041.1, read as the reverse complement.
TTTTTAAAAAGAATTTTCGAAATTCACTATCCCTTCTCCTCTTCTATTTATTTAATTATTTACTAACACTTCTCTTCACCTCTCTTCATCTAAATATCCGAACCCATTCTTCTTCACTCTCCTCCCCTTTCTTCTTCTACTAACATAAAGGAATCTCTATACTGTGACATAGAAGATTCCTCTTTCTTTCCTTGTTTTCTTCTCTTTCATATGAGCAGGAACAGGGAAAAGGGCACTCTTGTTGAAATTGATCCAGAACCTGAAAGGACTCTGAAGAGAAAATTAAGAGAAGCTAAATTACAACAATCCAGAAACAACCTTTCAGAAATCTTCGAACAAGAGAAGGACATGGCAGCTGAAAATAATAATAATAATGCAAGGAGAATGCTTGGTGACTTCACAAAGCCAACGTCCAAGTTTGATGGAAGAAGCATCTCCATTCCTACCATTGGAGCCAATAACTTTGAGCTTAAGCCTCAACTAGTTGCATTAATGCAACAAAACTGCAAGTTTTATGGACTTCCATCTGAAGATCCTTATCAGTTTTTAACTGAGTTCTTGCAGATCTGTGAGACTGTAAAAAATGAATGGAGTTGATCCTGAAGTCTATAGACTCATGCTTTTCCCTTTTGCTGTAAGAGACAGAGCTAGAATTTGGTTGGATTCACAACCTAAGGATAGCCTGGACTCCTGGGATAAGCTGGTCACTGCCTTCTTGGATAAATTCTTTCCTCCTCAAAAGCTGAGCAAGCTGAGAGTGGATGTTCAAACCTTCAAACAAAAAGATAGTGAATCCCTCTATGAAGCTTGGGAAAGATACAAGCAGCTGACCAAAAGATGTCCATCTGACATGTTTTCAGAATGGACCCTATTAGATATATTCTATTATGGTCTATCTGAATTTTCAAAAATGTCATTGGACCATTCTGCAGGTGGATCTATTCACCTGAAGAAAACGCCTGAAGAGGCTCAAGAACTCATTGACATGGTTGCAAACAACCAGTTCATGTATACCTCTGAGAGGAATTCCGTGAATAATGAGATACCTCAGAAGAAAGGAGTTCTTGAAATTGATGCTCTGAATGCCATATTAGCTCAGAACAAAATGTTGACTCAACAGGTCAACATAATCTCTCAAAATCTGAATGGATTGCAACATGCATCCAACAGTACTAGAGAGGTGGCTTCTGAAGAAGCTTATGATCCTGAGAACCCTGCCATGGCAGAGGTTAATTACATGGGTGAACCTTATGGAAACACCTATAACCCATCATGGAGAAATCATCCAAATTTCTCCTGGAAGGATCAACAAAAGCCTCAACAAGGCTTTAACAATGGTGGACGCAATAGGCTGAGCAATAGTAAGCCATATCCATCATCTTCTCAGCAACAGACAGAGAATTCAGAACAAAACACTTCTAATTTAGCCAATATTGTCTCTGATCTGTCAAAGGCCACTTTCAGTTTCATGAATGAAACAAGATCCTCCATTAGAAATTTGGAGGCACAAGTGGGCCAGCTGAGTAAGAAAGTCATTGAAACTCCTCCCAGTATTCTCCCAAGCAATACAGAAGAGAATCCAAAAGGAGAGTGCAAGGCCATTGATGTGATCAATGTGGCCGAATGCACTAGGGGGAGGAGGACGAAAATCCTAGTGAGGAAGACCTCCTGGGACGTCCTTCAAGCAAGAAGGAGTTTCCTATTAAGGATCCAGAGGAATCTGAGGCTCATATAGAGACCATAGAGATTCCATTAAATCTCCTTCTGCCATTCATGAGCTCTGAAGACTATTCTTCCTCTGAAGAGGATGAAGATGTGACTGAAGAGCAAGTTGCTCAATATTTAGGAGCTATCATGAAGCTGAATGCCAAGCTGTTTGGTAATGAGACTTGGGAAAGTGAACCTCCCTTGCTCATTAGTGAACTAGACACTTGGATTCAGAGAACTCTGCCTCAAAAGAAACAAGATCCTGGCAAGTTCTTAATACCTTGTACTATTGGCACCATGAGCTTTGAAAAAGCTCTATGTGATTTAGGGGTCAGGGATAAATCTTATGCCACTCTCTGTGATGGAGAAGCTAGGGATCATTGAGGTACAGCCTGCCTTGTTCTCATTACAATTGGCAGATAAGTCATTGAGGCAAGCTTATGGAATAGTAGAGGACGTGTTAGTAAAGGTTGAAGGCCTTTATATCCCTGCTGATTTCATAATCTTAGACACTAGGAAGGAAGAGGATGATTGCATCATCCTTGGAAGACCTTTCCTAGCCACAGCAGAAGCTGTGATAGATGTCAACAGAGGTGAATTAGTCCTTCAATTGAATGGGGACTACCTTGTGTTTAAGGCACATGGCCATCCCTCTGTGACAAAAGAGAGTAAGCAGGAAGAGCTTCTCTCAGTTCAGAGTCAAGAAGAGCCCACACAGTCAAACTCTAAGTTTAGTGTTGTGAGGCCACAACCAAACTCTAAGTTTGGTGTTCAAACCCCATATCCAAACTCTAAGTTTGGTGTTGGGACTACACACTAACATTGACCTGATCATCTTGTGGCTCCATGAGAGCCACTGTCAAGCTATTGACATTAAAGAAGCGCTTGTTGGGAGGCAACCCAATTTTAATTATCTAATTTTATTTTATTGTTATTTTGTGTTTTATTAGGTACATGATTATGAGGAGTCACGAAAAAATCAAAAAATAAAAACAGAGTCAAAACAGAAGAAAAAATTTTCACCCTGGAGGTCGCGCAGACTGGCGTTCAATGCCAGTAAGATGCATCTGGCTGCGTTCAACGCCAGAACAGAGCACCATTCTGGTGCTAAACGCCAGAAACAAGCAACATCCTGGCGCTGAACGCCAGGAATGTGCCTAGAGGAGACAAACTGGCGCTGAACGCCAGTAACAAGCATGAAACTGGCGTTCAACGCCAGAAACATGCATTACATGGGCGTTGAACGCCCAGAATGTGCACCAATGGGCGTTTAAACGCCAGAATGATGCACGAAGGCATTTTACATGCCTATATGGTGAAGGAATGGTATTTCTTTTCACCTCAGGATCTGTGGACCCCACATGATCCCCACCTACCATATTCCCACCTTACCTTTTAATCCTAATCACATTCTCCTAATCCTATTTCACTCTTCCCCATATCACACTTCCCAAAAACCTTCACCAATCACCTCAATTCCTCTTCCCAATTACCCCATTCACCATTCACATCAACCCACTCTTCCCCATAAACCCCACCTACCTTCATAAAATTCAAATTCAATTCCCACCCATTCCCACCCAAAATAGCCGAACACCCACCCTCCCCTCTTCCTATAAATACCCTTCCCTTCTACTTCATTTTCACACAACACACCCCCTTCTTCTCCCACATAGCCGAACCCACTTCTCTCCCTCTCTACCATATTTTCTTCTTCTTCTTCTTCTTCTCTTCTTTTCTTTCTTGCTCGAGGGCGAGCAAAATTTTAAGTTTGGTGTGGTAAAAGCATAAGCTTTTTGTTTTTCCATTACCATCAATGGCACCTAAGGCCGGAGCATCCTCTAAAAAAGGGAAAGGGAAGACAAAAGCTTCCACCTCCGAGTCATGGGAGATGGAAAGATTCATCTCCAAGAGCCATCAAGACCACTTCTATGATGTTGTGGCAAAGAAGAAGGTGATCCCCGAGGTCCCTTTCAAGCTCAAAAAGAATGAGTATCCGGAAATCCGACATGAAATCCAAAGAAGAGGTTGGGAGGTCCTAACCAACCCCATGCAACAAGTCGGAATTTTGATGGTTCAAGAGTTCTATGCCAATGCATGGATCACTAGGAACCATGATCAAAGTATGAACCCGAATCCAAAGAACTATCTCACAATGGTTCGGGGGAAATACTTAGATTTAGTCCGGAAAATGTGAGGTTGGCGTTTCACTTGCCCATGATGCAAGGAGATGAACGCCCCTACACTAGAAGGGTCAACTTTAATCAAAGGTTGGACCAAGTCCTAATGGACATATGTGTGGAAGGAGCTCAGTGGAGAATAGATTCCAAAGGCAAGCCAGTTCAACTAAGAAGACTGGATCTCAAGCCTGTGGCTAGAGGATGGTTGGAGTTCATTCAACGCTCCATCATTCCTACTAGCAACCGATCTGAAGTTACTGTGGATCGGGCCATCATGATCCATAGCATCATGATTGGAGAGGAAGTAGAAGTTCATGAGGTCATCTCCAATGAACTCTACAAAATAGCCGATAAGTCCTCCACCATGGCAAGGCTAGCTTTTCCTCACCTTATTTGCCATCTGTGTTACTCAGCTGGAGTCATCATAGAAGGAGATACCCCCATTGAAGAGGATAAGCCCATCACCAAGAAGAGGATGGAGCAAGCAGAGAAACCATGCATGGTTCTCAAGAAGTGTTGAGGAAGCTCATCATCAACAAATTCCTGAGATGCCTCAAGGGATGCACTTTGCTCCCAACAACTATTGGGAGCAACTCAACACCTCCTTAGAAGATTTGAGCCACAATGTGGAACAATTAAGGGTGGAACATCATGAGCACTCCATCATCTCCAAGAAATAAGAGAAGATCAAAGAGCAATGAGGGAGGAGCAACAAAGGCAAGGAAGAGACATAGAAGAGCTTAAGGACATTGTTGGTCCTTCAAGAAGAAGACGCCACTAAAAGGTGGATTCATTCCTTGTTCTTTATTTCTTTCTGTTTTCGGTTTTTAATATTGTGTTTATCTATGTTTGTGTCTCTACTTCATGATCATTAGTATGTAACCATGCCTTAAAGCTATGAATAAAATCCATTAATCCTTCACCTCTCTTAAATGAAAATGTTTTAATTCAAAAGAACAAGAAGTACATAAATTTCGAATTTATCATTGAATTTAATTTAATTATATTGATGTGGTGACAATACTTTTTGTTTTCTGAATGAATGCTTGAACAGTGCATATGTCTTTTGATATTGTTGTTTATGAGTGTTAAAATTGTTGGCTCTTGAAAGAATGATGAACAAGAGAAATGTTATTGATGATCTGAAAAATCATGAAATTGATTCTTGAAGCAAGAAAAAGCAGTGAAAAAGAAAGCTTGCGAAAAAAAAAAAAAGTGGTGAAAAAAATAGAAAGAAAAAGAAAAAGCAAGCAGAAAAAGCCAATAGCCCTTAAAACCAAAAGCAAGGGTAAAAAGGATTCAAGGCTTTGAGCATCAATGGATAGGAGGGCTCAAGGAAATAAAATCCATGCCTAAGCGGCTAAATCAAGCTGTCCCTAACCATGTGCTTGTGTCATGAAGGTCCAAGTGAAAAGCTTGAGACTGAGTGGTTAAAGTCGTGATCCAAAGCAAAAAGAGTGTGCTTAAGAGCTCTGGACACCACTAACTGGGGACTCTAGCAAAGCTGAGTCACAATTTGAAAAGGTTCACCCAGTTATGTGTCTGTGGCATTTATGTATCCGGTGGTAATACTGGAAAACAAAGTGCTTAGGCCACAGCCAAGACTCATAAGTAGCTGTGTTCAAGAATCAACATGCTTAACTAGGAGAGTCAACAACACTATCCCAAATTCTAAGTTCCCAGAGACGCCAATCACTCTAAACTTCAAAGGAAAAAGTGAGATGCCAAAACTATTCAGAAGCAAAAAGCTACAAGTCCCGCTCATCTAATTAAATTAATATTCATTGATATTTTAGAATTTATAGTATATTCTCTTCTTTTTATCCTATTTGATTTTCAGTTGCTTGGGACATGCAACAATTAAGTTTGGTGTTGTGATGAGCGGATAATTTATACGCTTTTGCATTGTTTTTAGGTAGTTTTTAGTAAGTTCAAGCTACTTTTAGGATGTTTTCATTAGTTTTTATGTTAAATTCACATTTCTGGACTTTACTATGAGTTTGTGTGTTTTTTTGTGATTTCAGGTAAATTCTGGCTGAAATTGAGGGACTTGAGCAAAACTCTGAAGAAGGCTGACAAAAGGACTGCTGATGCTGTTGGAATCTGACCTCCCTGCACTCAAAATAAATTTTCTGGAGCTACAGAACTCCAAATGGCGCGCTCTCAACGGTGTTGGAAAGTAGACATCCAGGGCTTTCCAGCAATATATAATAGTCCATACTTTATTCGGAAATTGACGACGTAACTTGGCGTTGAACGCCTAGTACAAGCTGCTGTCTGGAGTTAAAAGCCAGAAAAACGTCATGATCCGGAGTTGAACGCCCAAAACACGTCATAACTCGGAGTTCAACTCCAAGAGAAGCCTCAGCTCGTGGATTAATCAAGCTCAGCCCAAGCATACACCAAGTGGGCCCCGGAAGTGGATTTATGCATCAATTACTTACTCATGTAAACCCTAGGAGCTAGTTTATTATAAATAGAACATTTATCTATTGTATTAGATATCTTTGATCACTTTAGGTCTTTGATCATTCGGTCTTGTGACCACATGGGGGCTGGCCATTCGGCCATGCCTGAACCTTTTACTTATGTATTTTCAACGGTGGAGTTTCTGCACACCATAGATTAAGGGTGTGGAGCTCTACTGTACCTCAAGTATTAATGCATTCTATTCTCTTTTATTCAAATCTCTCTTATTCTTATTCCAAGATATTCATTCGTACCCAAGAACATGATGAATGTGATGATAAGTAACCTCATTATCGTTCTCACTTATGAACGCACGTGATTGACAACCACTTCCGTTCTACCTGCAATAGAGCTTGAATGTGTATCTCTTAGATTCCAACAGAATCTTCGGTATAGCTATAATGGCGGATTTATGGATCCGAAAGTCTACCTTGTCTGTGGTATTCCGGTAGGATTCCGGTAATTAATGACTGTGACGTGCTTCAGACTCGCAAGTGCTGGGCGTTAGTAACTGACGCAAAAGAATCAAGGGATTCTATTCCAATAGGAGCGGGAACCAACCAGTGATTAGCGTGCTGTGACAGAGCGCGTGAGCATAGTTTCACTGCGAGGAAGGGATGTAGCCATCAACCATGGGTGATGCCTCCAGACGATTAGCCATGCGAGTGACAGCCGCAGAGGATCATTTTCCGAGAGGATGAAAGTAGCACCGCTGATGGTGAACCCTATACACAGCTTGCCATGGAAAGGAGTAAGAAGGATTGAGTTGAAGCAGTAGGAATGTAGGCGTCCTTGAGCCATACAGTATCTCCATTCGCTTATCTGAAATTCCCACCAATGAATCTGCATAAGTATTTCTATCCTTTTTATTATTATTTCTATTTTCTAACTCTATTTTCAAAACCATATAAT